>NC_136500.1:92653313-92873313 GCF_053919585.1 Euprymna scolopes | reverse complement strand
CCGCTAACTGGCAGATTTATTAACCCTAACTCTCTATTGGTTTTTGGCCTTCATAAGTGGTTAACTATTACACACACACGCACACACACACATATCTCTCTGTCTGTCTCTCTTTCTCGCTCTCTCTCTCTCTTTCTCTCTCTCTCTCTCTCTCTCTCTCTCTCTCTATATATATATATATATATATATATATATATATATAGAGAGAGAGAGAGAGAGAGAGAAAGGACTAAAAGTCTATATTCCAAATACCAAGATGTTGTTATATTACTGTTTATTTCTTTCAGCACATTAAAATATTCAATTTTTGACGACATCTGTTTCGTAGCGCAGCAGAAATCATATAATTACTGTCAGTTTTTGAATATTTTCCACCCTGACTCATCAGAAGAATTAGAACTCATGAACTTTATAAGAAAATAAAAAGAATATGGGCATGATTACATTAATTAAAAAAAACCCCGAAGAGTAGTTGCAATTGCGTTTTATGACATTTACGCCATCTTTGATTTTTATGCAGAGTCACTCACTCCTACGTATTAAAATAATGTGGTCATATTATTATACTCCACACTAAAAGTATCTTATATAATACTTTTACAAAATTATTATTTATACATAGTTTATATTTATTGTCTTAGATAATGTTTACAATGGTAAAAACTATAATGTGTGTATTTAGGTTTTTATACGAAACTAATTTTTAATTCATATAAGTTGTTTAACTTATTTGGTATGATTTAAAGTATTTTCGGCCTTAACCTAATTATTACACTGAATAAATATTTTATCTCTACTCTTATGTAAAAGTCATTTTATGTGTATGTGTTCCTTCCTCATAGGTTCCGAAACGGCTACGCCTATCTTTTGCAAATTTCACACAGAGGTAATTTATGGTTCTGGCAGTGTTCTTAGATATGTTTTGTACAGAAATTCATCGGATAACTATCGAAAATTGAAAAACTCCGATCTTAAACATATCCTTTTCTTTCTTATGGATAAAAAATAAGAAGTTTTACAAGGAATATTTTACGTTACATAGGCAAAAAGAAAAAGAAAATCTAAGCAAATCATTTTTCGAACATAGACAAAAACGATATTAGAAAAATAGGCTGTCTCTAATATAGATAAAAAGAAATATTTTTTCATGGGAATATTTTACGTTACACCGGTCAAGAGAAATAATAAAATCTAAGCAAATCATTTTTCTTAACAACAACAACAACAACGACGACGACGACGACGACGACGACGACGACGACGACGACAGATTTCTTGTTATCTGAAGGTATAGCTGAGTAGTAGAGCATTCGATTACACATGAATATGGCTGAACAATAACTTTTGGCCGCCGTAATATACAACAGGCCAGCTGAAATAAAAAGACCGCTTGGCGAATTGAAAAGATACCAAAAAAATCGGAAAAAAGAACAACTCTGTCGTGTTCAATCAGACGTGCTTGAATATACATATATATATATATATATATATTTGATACAAATAAACTTCGGTATATACTAAATTACCAAGCAAGTTGCAGTCACGAATCTTCAATGTTTTATCACCATTCAATTATAAGTACGAATACGACGTGCAAAATTGTTGATAATTCTTGCGCAATTATCTTTTAATGATATCTTGATTTTGGCAATAGTCATTGTATTATCCTAAAAATCACCCCACAGATAAACATCTGAGGAGCTAAGTTCGGTGACTTTGAAGCCCATTCAGACTCACACCCCCTACTGAATATCCTCTTATATCATTAACTGTCGATAAAACAAAGATTGTTGAACATTCATGACTGAAACCTGGTGGGCAAGGCAGGTATAGACTGAAATTTATTTGTACCGAATATGGTTGAACTGCATACAATGGTTATGATATTTTATTAATGGTTACATGGTTTGCATTTTTAGACAGGCCAGCCAGTATTTTATACTTAAGCGTAACATGCCATCGAAAATATCATTTCAAGCTTTAGAGTGACAGATGAAACCATCGACAAAAATGTTATTTAAGAATCAAGAGTGACAGACCGACTGATTTAAAAAATGATACGTTTATTTAATCTGCGCGTTTAACATTGACAATGCTATTTCAACTTGAAGCGCCACCAACAGACAACGCTTCTCATAACGATGCCAGGACGCAACAGAAATATTTTTCCAATTGTCATTTGGTCGCATTTGGACGTGTGAAATTCATGTCTATTTTCTTTTGGCCTGTTGGTCAAAGGCTTTGGAGACGGCATGAAAGCGGATAAAGTAATCGCGCTCCCACGCGCGCGGGTGTGTGAGGCCAGATATGGATTTCCACGTTCCCAAGGGGGTCGTCCTAAAAGAAGCATTGTGATCTGAAAGCACACAGTAATTATCAGCGCAGTTCGTTATATGCTGTTTCTCCCAGCAGCCGGCACTCATCAGCTGAAGGAATATTATTGGAGCGATATTAACTCGAGTTTGATGATGACAAATGACCGTTAGGTGGCGCTTTCGTCGTAGCAATGGCGACAATTCTGACGCGCTTAGGTGTCCGACCGGTGAGAAGAATATGGTCACAGTGTACAGATTAGCGATAATGTTGTTATTAACAATGACAACAACAATCAGCAATAATACACAATGATATTCACATCAGTTCGACGTCAGTAACTTCGTTTCGCTCGATAATTACAGTTAAGCACTGCTGATATTCGCAATAATTGAATGGTGATGAGATATTTGTGTAGTAAGTTAAATAGTCGTATTAGGGAGGCCGATTGCAAGCATCAGAACCTGAAGAAAAAAAAATAAATAAAATTGCATAATTTGTGTTATTCCCGACGTAATTACATATTACCACAACTGCAAATACCCTTTCTTTTTTCCTCCATAAATATAACATAAATCTTCCATGAACAGAGTTTCTTTCCAAGAATTTCCAATCTGTAGAACACGTTGCCAGGAGATGTATTTTCTGCGATCTACGTGATTATCTTTAAAGCTTATATAAACAAATACTTGTCATAAAGCTTTCTTGTAAGTAGTCACATTTTTATTTATTCCTTTCATCAGTTTCGGTCGACAAGTCAAGTACACAGATATAAATCGCAGAATTATCTTAGGTAGCATTTACAAGAAACATGACCAAACTTACTTCTAAACGCATATCATGTAAAAAGCGAAAGTCTATAACACATATGTCCTTTCCGTAATCTTATCCGGATTCGAATGTGTTAACTGGTATATAAACTTACGTCAGAAAATATGCACTTCTCTAAGCGACATCATGCGCTTCATTATTGATCAGAAATTATTTGCTCATATCAGTATTGCAGAGTTACGAAAACTCACTCAGATCCCATCAATTTCATTCATCTATAATATAAATATCACCTGTCTGTTTCAATGTATGTATGTATGTATGTATGTATGTTTGTATGATTGTCTAAAACTTTCGACAGAGGCGATAGATCTTTACGAGATCGATATCGTTTTGAAGATCGACCCTTCGGACGACAAATATCGAAAAATTGGCCCAAAACATTAATTCCTTCATCCTCAACTGGGCACTTTTCGCCAATATTTTCGCAAGTGATTGCCTCTTTTCGATTGTCTAACCTTAATTTAAACCTACGTTCCTTCTGGTTTGTCGATGGGCACAACAGCAGAGACGTCACGTTTTTTTTCACGTTCTTTTTCTCCTTCGCAGTATGGGTTCGAGCCTGCCTGCCTATTACCACTGTTTATTTATTTATCTTTATTTTTTGCTCAACACACACCTCCAAACACCCTGGCAACGCCGGGCACCCAGGCTAGTCTATAATATAAATATCACCTGTCTGTTTAAACGTATGTACATATGTATGTATGTATGTATGTATGTTTGTATGTCTGCCTAAAACGTTCAACAGAGGCGACAGATTTTCACAACATCGATATCGTTTTGAATTGACCCAAAACATCAATTCCTTTACCCTCAACTGGGCACTTTTCTACAGGGAGGGGGTCGCTTTTTTTTTCGCTGATATTTTCGAAAGTTATCCCCTCTTTTCGATTGGCTAGCCTTAATTTAAACCTACGTAACTTCCAGTTTGGTGATGGGCGCAACAGCAAAGACGTCACGTTTTTTCTCACGTTCTTTTCCTCCTTCGCGGTACGGGTTCGAGCTTTCCTGCCTATTACCACTTTTTATTTATTTATTTTTTGCTCAACACACACCTCCAAACACCCGGACAACACCGGACAACCAAACTAGTCAAATAAAGTGTTTGATCACGTTAAATATAATTTGAATTACAGGTATATTAAATTTGTAAAACTCTATAATAAGACGCTAAGGCATTTCAGGTTCGTAGTGCATTATCATCTTTCACACACAAAAGCAGATGATGACTGGTGATTTATCTGATTTTGCTGAGGAAAACAATTCTGACCTTACCCATTTTACAGTTAATTGTTCCTAAATCATATTATACTTTCCTGAAGTATACAATTTTAAATAAATACGCGGTGTAATCACGAGACAAGCGATTTCCTGTTAAATGGTATAACCTTTCATTAAACGGTGTTGCTTACTTCGAATGGTTTTGGCAATATCATCTACTGCACCCTTGCTAATCATATCTAGATGAATTACTATTATGCACATTTTTTTTATTATGTTTATTTTATTTAATTTCTAATATGTGAATAATTAGATTTTTCTGTTATTTTCACCCCAAACAAGGCACAGTGCTATTTTAACGTAATGGGTTACTATTTTGGCTCAATCATGTTGACACACCGGTTCCCGCTGGATCACCGAAGTTAAGCAACGTTGAACCTGGTCAGTACTAAATGGGTGACCATTTGGGACTTTCAGGTGCTCTATGTGCTCTCCGCTTATCTCGGCATTGTTTCCAGTCGTCCTGGTCTTCTCCTTGCCACTGGACTCAAACAGTGCCGATTCAGGAAAGGTGTGGTTGGTGATTGCGCAACCCTTGCCTCACAATTACACGTGCTAATGCCCCTAAGGGGTATCCTTTGTCTTTTAAGACTGAACGGAAGCATGGGGACTATTTAGGACCAACTTTACATGAATACTATGTAGGACGTCACAAAGCATGGAAACATTCGAACATGTGTGTGTTCGCAGTGGAAATGTTGATAATAGTAGATTAGTATTTAGTGCTTGCTTGACTGCCTTCAGATGCCATTGCTTACAAGACTGGCATGAAAGGTGTGCAAATCTTCATTTCTAGTACATAAGCTCTCTATCAAAACACAGATAACTCTCTCTCAGGGGTGATATCTAATACTTGGGATCTTGCGACCTTAAACTAAGTATGTAGGGAATCTCGAAACAAGTAGATAAAACAAGAGATGCGAAACTATGAAATTGTAAAACAGGAAATGGAAGTCCACAAAAATTAAACGACAGTCACTCGGGTGTAAACGTGACCCACAAAATAAATAACACACACGCTATCCTATCAATATATAGATACTTTCAGAATTATTTATTTCTATAAATAAACATATTCAATTTATTTTAAAATATTATACTTATGCTAGCAGGGTGACTCGATATTGCCCAGTATTGAATGATGACCAACAAATGTTTCACCCTCCCATATTTTTATTGTCGTTGAAATGTGGGAAATCGCCCATTATCAAATCAAATCGAGTGATTGCTTGTTCTAATTGGAGATCAATCGCGATGCACACGGAGGAAAATTCACATGCCTCCGAGCAATGACGTAATCCACAATACATTGTAGTCTACATTGCACTGTAGAGAACCTAATGTTGATTAAATTAGTTTTATATGGAATGGCTTGCATTAAAGTTTCAAATGCAAAAATCACGTATCATGCTCCAATTGCACTTCAAACAGAAACATTCATTTCGAATGTGCCCCTGTCATATCAAAGAACCTTTTGTGGATTTTATACGCTTGACTGATTGTGTGGTAGTAAGACATTTCGAATGCACTTGTAATGTTAGTCGTTAACTTTGGTCAAAATCGCCTGTTCCTTCTTTCATCGGGTTATTTCGATTATCGATACTTATCGAAGACATTACGATACAAAATCTAATTAAGAACACTGCCAGACACATGAATTATACAGTTGTGGGAAATTCCATAAAATCAACAAAACTGTTTTCATGTCCACAGGGAACGAACACACACACACATACACACCGACACACCGACACACACACACACACACACACACACACACACACACACACACACACACACACACACACACACACACACACACACACACACACAGAGTTCCTTTTATATATTGGTAAATAGATGGATAGATAGATAGAGAAACAGTTCTGTAAATAAAAATAGTTCAATGAAAATAATCAATTTTCAGATATTCTTACGTACTGACCAATATTTCTGTCGCGGTTTTCAGATTAAGCTATAGCGTTTAGCGCGGGCGATATTTTCAAAACAGGAAGTTCTTTTCCTAGATAAATATTCGATTACACCAACTAAATTTAAACAAATTCTATGCATTAATTTGAATATTATGTGACAATTCTTTTACAGTAAAAAGAAGACAATATTTATTGTTTTAAAAATAATTCGATTGTCACACTATAAAAACGTAATATATTTATTTATTATATCAAAAAAATTTTTGCTAAAAATGACATATTTTTACAGAAGTAAAATAGTTTAAATTTGCTCCTAATAGTATTCACATTGACATAATTTATTAATTAAGAAGGAATATTATGGGTTCTCAAGGAGCTTTCACACAGGTTCTCAAAGATCTCATTGAATACAGCCTGCGGTGTTCCCTGAAAGCTGAGTGATAACAAGTCTCCCCAGATCTAACAGTACTCTCCACCTCTTTCGATACCATTTGCAAATACATTTGCATTATCGCAACAGCTGCTTGCCATTGATTACTCGTTGACAGTGATCATTGGTCTTTACTGGAATTTGAGTGACAATAAGCCGCCCAAGGTCCATCTTCTCTTCGCACTTATACAGTGGAGGTCTCGGCAGTGCTCACTCCTCGGTCTTTCCTTCCTCCTTAACTACTTGGCTATTTGGTTTCACTCTTTTTTTGGGGGGCAGTGATTTGGTAATGGAGCGATGGGAGTGGATTTAGAGAACTTATAGGTATGCAGCTTCAATATTCTTGGTTATTATTATTATTATTATTATTATTAGTAGTAGTAGTATTATTATTAACAGTAACTTATACGGATTTATATAGAAAACATTGTAGAATTTTTAAGATGTCATGCCAGTGTGTTATTGATTTAAAGTACAGCTTTTTTAATTTGAAGTTCAACTTTAATAAATTGAGGACAGACGAGTGGAGATGTCAAATATCTGTGTGAAATTAAACGGATCCTGTTTACATTAAATATGGCTTTGCCGGGTGTGTCACTTGGTACCTCAATTACAGACTGGACAAGATGACCGGGATAATTCACAAATAATAGATCAGCTCGTGTATGTGATTAGATTTCCACACTGATTGACTACTGACACCAGGGCCACGGCCGCAAAAGAAACGAGATAATGATTAAGCAGTTTGCCATCTGTCCGACGACAAACGACAGGTCACATAAGAGGGGACGCTGGGGTGCACGAGCTGTGCGAGTGCTGCTTGAAATTAGATGCGACTTCCCCCCTCCAATGCAATGACCGACCTGCTAGAATAAAAAAGAAAGGCGCTTTTCTCTGATGACCCAACGAATTAATGGGTTAGTTTTGTAAAGATCCCGATGGGAGTCCTTTAAGCAAACCATTTGAGCCTAAAATACCGACGAAAAATAAACATCTAAATGAGATAAGACAAAGTGCGCAAGGTGGAAGTGTTAGCTGATCCACCAAGGTTGCGTAGTGGGGTCACCACGTCGTGGGTAGGGAGGTGAGACCGAGTAAATGGTGATTGGTGGAGTGGTTACTGGTGAGAACTTTCGGCTATGTGTGCTGCGTTCAGTTGGAGCTATGAATCGGTACCTATAAAAAATCGATACCCAGATAACGTTATGACTTACGGAGACAATCCCCAGTATTGACGGAGAGTCCCATGTATTGAAATATGTTTTATTTGTATATTTTTGCCTAAAATTACGTTTAGGATTCGACTCATCACATCATTGTAAAAATTGCTTTAACACTTTTCGCCGCATCAGAAACTGAACAAACGTTGACATTTCTTAATTTTTGAGATGAGGATTGGTTATTAGTATTAGTTGGATTCAGCGGACTACTAATCTCATCTTGAGTGTGATTTCCACAACATTTCGGTCGATATAACCTCTCTTTTGAGTTGCGAATTATTAAGGACCATGGCTGACGGAACAAGAGCATGCTACCCCCCCCCGTGAAGTGAATAAAGGGTTTCGCTCGAAATTCCGTCCAAATTACCGAGTTCGACAGAAACATTCCCGAGTTCTAATAGAAATTTTAAGGAACATAATCAAATTAATTCATTTATGGGGGAGGGATGACTTTTTAAACCCCAAACTAACAGTTAGCTAATCAGGTTTCACATTCATATGCTTTAATATCGACTGCCATTTTAAATAATTTTGCTACTTTCAAATTTCGTACTATCTGCCTAACTATGATAAACATAAAGCCGCGTCTTTTAATCTGTATCGTCTGTCTTCAGATTCGGGCATATTCGGAACTGACTCCCAAATCCTCATCAATGCTCGGCACACTAAAGACAATAAACAACCACAGAATTCGCGCATAAGCCTGACGAATCCTAGAGTGGATGAAACGCCGAATATTCAGTGTAGCTTAATCGCCATATATATTTTATAAATTACTATATATATATATATATATATATATATATATATATATATATATATATATATATATATATATATATATATATATATATAGTTAGGTCGTCAGAATTGCACACTTCATGAGTGCGACGACCTGGGTTCGCACGTCACTGATGAGATGCAGTACATCGAAACCCACTTTGGGTCTGGCGTTGTCCGTTGTCGATGTAAATGTTCGATTCTATCTAATTCTTTGTTCTAGCTTTATCGTGAAAGGTGTATGTGAACGGGTATATATATATCTATCTATGATCTCCTCTTAATGTCTAATATGTGTAGAAAAAAGCGGGTCATCCTTCGTAGGGACGTGATGTTTCCATTCTGCTAGATCTACAGCAGATGTGCTTACAGTTATATCTCATAGGATTAGCAAATCTCTCGACAGAGGCAACCTTTCTAGGGCAATTGCTCTTGATATATCTAAGGCCTTTGATAGGGTATGGCATAAAGGTTTACTTTACAAGATCTCTAGCTATGGTATAACTGGAAATGTCTTCTCAATTATTAAATCATTTCTTTCTGATAGGTTCATAAGATGGGCAAAAATCAGAAGCTCACAGTATTAATGCTGGAGTCCCTCAGGGGTCCATCCTGGGCCCAACTCTTTTCTACATTAATGATCTTCCAAATCGCATCCTTACATCATTTGTAGACATTTATGCTGATGACACTACCATTAGCACATCTAAGACAGTAAACGACCATGTTCTCTCCGATTCTCTCTCCTCTGATCTTGAGCACGTGGGACAATGGGGAAAGCGTGGCTGGTTACTTTTAATGCATCTAAAACCAAGATTCTCTCTTTACATCATCAACATTCTGATCCACATCTGTCATCAATTGAAATGAATGGCTCTTGTCTTTAGGAGGCCTCAAGTTTTGACAAGCTTCTGGGATTGACCGTTACTCCTGATCTTAAATGGAACACGTACATCAAATCTGTTGCCAAGGCCGCTGAAAAAATGGTGGGATCTTCCTATCGATCCAGTAGATATCTCACTGCTGATGCAATTCTCTATCTATATAAGAGCCAGGTACGTCCAAGGATGGAATACTGTTGCCACATCTGGGCAGGAGCTGCTAGAAAGGACCTGTCCTGCCTTGATAGAGTTCAAAATAGACTTCGTAGCCTCGTATAAGATGTCCTTTTCTCTTCCCTGCAACCTCTATCTCACAGAAGAGATGTTGCGAGTTTGTCTTTACTTCATCGTTATTTTCATGGCAAGTGTTCGACTGAGCTTCAGTCTATGGTCCCCCCTCACCAAACTTTCACAAGAAACACTCGCCTAGCTGAAAACACTATCAATAATTCCCCCCCCCCCACTCTTTACCTATGCCTAAACCTAAACGTAGATTCCATGAACAAAGCTTCTTTCTTAGAACTGCACGCCTGTGAAATTGTCTTCCGTTTTCCTGCTTTCCGGCTGACTACAATATGGTTGTCTTCAAGTCTAACGTAAACAAGTTCTTGATGAGCTGTTCCATATAAGTTAACAAATTTACCGAATTCCCATTACTAATGATTACGATATTGTCCAATTTCTACTGTACACTCTTAAACTCTTATCCTCGAGTGGCCTATTGGCCTTGATAATATGGTGATGCCTGTGTAAAAAAAAATAATAATACCAGTACACTATGGCAAAAGCAAGTATAACAAAATTATATTTGAATTGTTTTTCTTTTTAAGGCATATATTTACAAGCCGGTAATCATGCATTGCCTTTAACAAAGAATAAAGGAATATAAAATAAATATTTAAAAATTACTGTCACTAAAGATAATAAACGTTACTTTTCTACATACCTGCATTTTTTTTGTTTTAAAGCCTTTAATAAAGTTTTTATTTCCATTTAAGATTTCGTTCAATTCGTTTTTCGTCCGAGTTAGAAAGCAAAATACATTATTCGAACGATGAAGAAACATCTCATCATATATTAATTTTTAGTAGCGCATGACATTAATAAGAAAAATGTTAAGATAAAAAATAAAATTATTTTTAATAAAAATATTTGCATATTAAAAGATGTTTATAAAGGCATTTTTCTTGTTTTAATTTTCTGAAAATATTCTTTAAACCAACTTTAAAATTTTTTTTATAAAAGTTACTAAACAAAGTAGATTACAAAATTAAAAGAAGAAAATAAACGGAGAAGCTTTGTCGCCAACCCCATGCATACAGACGTTTACTTTGTGCGGACGCATTGTGCACAGTTTCCAGAATCCGTGCTTTGATGAGAGAAATAAATATTTAAGAGAGATGTCGTCTCATGTCAAAAGATCAACTGTTCTTAATGTTGTTTTTTTTGTCATTATTCGAGTTGGAAATAAACCGGAGCGCGGCCATCAAAAGAGCACCCGGCCCACACTAACGGTGCAATCTTAACGAGCAACGCAAAAAGCAAAGCACAACCGACAAGAAAACATTTCGGCCATAAAAAAGGTATTCATCGGTGCACTTGGTTGTGTCTGGTGGTTGGCCTTTAGTGCTCTCCAGGGATTCTTAATAAACACAATCAGACACAGAGTCGAAATTGTAGCGAATGAGACATACCCTCTCTTTCTCTCTTTCTCGCTATCTTACTTTCTTTTTCTCTCGCCCTCTCTGTAGACGTACAACAACCGTGAGGCTTAATGGCGCACTCACGTGTGTATGTATGTGTAAACATTGAAGTGTGTTTCATAATCACATCAAAAAGACTATTCAGTTTTATGCTTGCTTGTTTGAGCTACATTACGAAATGGTAAAAACTGATATGTGATAACCTTACATACATACATACATACATACATACATACATACATACATACATACATACATACATACATACATATGCATATAAGAAATAAAAAGGCAAACTGAATCAAGTGTTTACCTAATACAAGGTGCAAGCCAGGATAAACTTCAAACTTACATAAATACCAGTATTTATATATTGATATATTAATCCCAACCAAATAAAAAAGCTCAATACAATCAGAATAGAGAGTAGAGCTTATTATAAGAGAAAATAAATTAATTTACAATTAAATTTATTATTCGACAGAATACTCCTGCAAACAATGTTTGCAATAGTATTCTGTCGAATAATAAATTTAATTGTAAATTTTAATTTACAGTTTTAATTTCTTTTCTCTCATATAAACTTACACGCCTCAACCCCTTGGAAACACTTCAAATGAACTACGAAAATGCCATTTTTACATCTCCAACACATTTAAAAATAATTTCTGACGAGGACGCTTCACAGAACGCCTGAAACGCGTAAAAACGATTTCAATGATTTAAAAACATTATTACAATGATCCAAACAGAATTCTCAATGAAAAACCAAGACACGGAATAATAAAATAATGTTAAAAAAATACACATTGTTGGTGACTACCCCCTTATTTATATATATATATATATATATATATATATATATATATATATATGGTGACCCCCCAAAAAACGGGCCCCGTGTACATTTTGTATTCACCGACTGCCCTTATTTTACAGGACATAGTAGAATCAACAACCGTGAGTACAGCAAGACCCCAGTGGGAGCTAGGACAAAGAATACACTGTGTTAAATTTTACTACAAGACAGGCTCGTTTAAGAAAAGCCAGGACAGTTTCATGCGTCACTTCAAATGTGAAAAGGGTCCATCCAAAAGCAGAATTCAGAACTGGGTGGACCACTTCGAGAAGTATGTGTCCGTGGAGAACCTACACGCTGCCAGAGAGAACCGTCCAAGCTACTCGGGATGTCTCAAGAAGCGAACAGCCGAGCTGGTCGAAAGAGTGAGAGAATCTCTCCAGCAGAGTCCGAAACACTCTGTGCGTAAGCGAAGTCAGTCTCTCGGTATGTCCCGTGAGACATGCAGGGGAGTGCTGGTGAACGATATCAGGGCTTACCCATACAGAATACAAATGCTGCAGACCCTTACAGCCTCAGACAAGAAGCAGAGGAGGGCTATGGCAGTCAAGATGCTCGAGGAGATCGAGGAGACACCAAGTTTCCTTAACCTCCTTTGGACCTCAGATGAAGCCCACTTCCATCTTGATGGAAAGGCGAACTCAACGACAAATGTCTTCTGGGGGTCCTCCAGACCCAATGAAGTCGCCACCAAGCCCCTGCACTCTCCTAAGTGCACAGTGTGGGCTGCAATCTCGGCCAGAGGCATGATCGGACCAATCTTCATCGAAGAATCTTGCGCAGCAGTGACAGTCACCAAGATCTGGTATGTGGAGGTCCTCAAAACCTTCAAGAGTGAGCTCCAGGCCATCTACCCGTCGCTCATGAGCAAGTTCTGGTTCCAGCAGGACGGAACAAGTTCTCACACATTAAACCTGTCCCGTGATTGGCTAAAAGAGAACTTCGGAGGCCGAGTGATCAGTCTCAAGACTGATTTTGAGTGGACATCCCATAGCCCGGACCTAAGCACCCCAGATTTTTTTCTTTGGGGCTATCTTAAAGACAGAGTCTACGCAGGGAAATCCAGAACCATGACAGAACTCAAGGAAGCCATCAGGGTGGAGATGAGAGTCATTACCAATTCGGTCTGTAAGAATGTCATGGACAACCTCGTGCTGCGCCTCAAGAAATGCACGGAGTTAAATGGAGGCCATCTCGAACATATGCTGTAGAACGGAGAAAAAAAGGCCAAAGACCTTAGTGCTTTGATGTGATGTTTTGCATATAATAAACTAGTTATGACCAAAGTTTCATTTCATTCGAACAAAACACTAAGAAACGGGGCCTAATTAGAGTTGGGGCCCGTTTTTTTGGTCACCCTATATATATATATATATATATATATATATATATATATATATATATATATATATATATATATAATATGTATATATATATAATATGTATATATATAATATGTATATATATCTGTATATATATATAATATGTATATATATAATATGTAAATATATAATATGTATATATATAATATGTATATATATAATATGCATATATATATGTATATATATGTGCATATATATGTATGTATATATATGTGTATATATATGTATATATATGTATATGTATATGTGTATAATGATATGTATTTGGATATATATGTATATATGTATGTATATGTATATATATGTATATTTGTATATGTATATGTATATATATGTATATGCATATATATGTGTATATATAGATATGTATATATATATGTATATATATATGTATATATATATATATATATATATATATATATATTAGAAAAGGCAAAATAAAAATAAAAAAAGACGTTTACACTATTTAACTCCCAAAATGCAACAGTTGAACTTTACGAGGGAGCAACTAACCCTAATCCTCGAGTGGCCTCTTGGCCTTTATAAGTGGTGATTCCTATGTAAAAAACTAACATTTTAAGCTTTCAGTTAATTTTCTGTTTTTTTTCTTTTTATTTATTTTTTATTCCATCACTTCAACACCCCCATTTCCGAAAAGAATGTATTACTATTTTTTTTTAATTCTTTCTCAATAAGCAAATAATAATAATAATAATAATAATAATAATAATAATAATAATAATAATAATAATAATAATAATAAACGATAACAATTCCCCTCAGAGCCACAGGTGACTTCCTCCATTTTCAAACATGTCTGAAGATCGCTGTTGAATTCCAATGGAATGTAGAATTTCTCTTTTTGGGGAACCGTATTTGGCTTGAAAATGATGATATAATGTTCATGTAACATTATCAATAAACAAATGTTATGCGCTTCTTAAGTAATTTGATTAAATTTCCTTCTACCAAACTAAACCAAATATATATACAAGCATGTGTGTATGTTATTGCGTGTGTGTTTGAGTTCGTTGCGCGTGGACTTGAAAACGGCTGGGCCGATTTTTATAAAATTTCACACAAATGTACTTTATGTATCTGGCAGTGTTCTTATATAGGTTTTGTATCGGAATGTTTTCGATAATATCGATAATCGAAATAATTCGACGAAAGAAAGATCAGGCGATTTTGACGAAAATTAACAGCTTACGTAGCCTAACATCGCAAGTATATTTGAGAAGTTTTATTACCACACAAGCCGCAAGGCTCGACAGATAATATAAACAGTATGTTCTTTGATGTGACAGGGGTGCGTTCGAAATGAATGTTTCCGTTTTAAGCATAGTTGCATCATGATACTTGACATTTTCATTGAACACTTAAATTCAAGCCATTATCACCGGAGAAGTTGTGAGGCCAGACATATAAAATCAATAGTTATTTGATATGACAGGGGCGCGTTCGAAATTAATGTCTCTGTTTAGAGCACAATTGAAGCATGATACTTGACTTTTGTATTTTAACCTTTAATTCAAGCTATTATATACAGAAAATAATTTTATAAAATCAACAATAGGTTCTCTACAGTGCAATGTAGACTACAATGTATTGTGGACTGTTAGTGTTGGGACGCGTGTAAATCTTCTTCCCAGTACACCGCGGCGGGTCCCTAACTAGAGCATGCAATCAATAGATTTGATTGAAAAATGGGCGATTTCACCGATTTCGATGACAATAAAATATGAGCGTGAAACATACACTGATCATCATTCAATCACGTGGATAACTCTAAAGTGAGTCAGAGATTGAAAGAGAGAGAGAGAGAGAGAGAGAGAGAGAGAGAGAGGAAGAAGAAAATAGACAACCTAGTCTACATATTGTATAGAGTAATCATTTTGTACTCTCCGCTCCTAAGTCAATCAATTTGCGCGGCGTACTTATTTCTGTAATCTACCCAATTTAGAAAAATTGTGATTCCTCTACACATCAGGTAGATCTGGTTGTAATACATAAAACGGCAGCAACAAAATCATCGGCATATATTCTTAATGTTCTTTTCGTTCGTTTCCCTGATTGCTAAAAATTCGAAAAAATATATCCGAACTCAATCAAACAAAGAGAAATACTTTTCTCTCTTTATGACTTCCTGTTTTTGACTTCGTATCCAAACACGCCGCACTAACAATATGCTATTTTGACTACGAGCAGAATTTTCCACTTCACTGCTTACTCGAATATGGAAAACACTTTTACGTTACGTCTTTAACGTTATTTCGATACAGTGAACTCCAATATATCATCATTCGCAGAAGCAGCAGTGGTAGTAAAAGTATTAGATTAGGCAGAGGATGTCTGACGCTAATTAGCTATATAGGATAGAAAACTGATATTGGCCATCGTGGTGGAATTTATCGGTCGCCATTTTGTTGGTTTTAGCGGCGGCCATTTTTACCTTAGAATTTTTAAGAGATTTGGATTCGCGCGTGTGTATAAATAATGAAGATGTCTTGAATAGAATGATAAGAGAGAGAGAGAGAGAGAGAGAGAGAGAGAATGGGAAAGAGAGGGAGAAAGAAAAGAGGAAGAGGAGAGGCGAAACAAAGAAGAATAGAGGGGGATAAAACGAGAGAGAAGGGTAAGGAAGGGATTATTAAAAAAATCATTTCAGAAATAAAAATAAATGAATTGCTTTATGCGAACATTGTGGATGTTGGTATGGTTTTGAATATTGCGAATAATAAAACTGTTGCGAATTCGATACATTTTTTTAGTGTTGCAACTCTTTGTGTTGTGTTGTGTGCACCGGGAATATTGCAAATTCTAAAAATGTTGTGATGGTGACAATTTTTCGATTTTTATCAATATTCGGAATATCGCATATGCTATTTCGCTTCTTTTTATCGACAGAATGAGTTTTCGCCAACTAGGAGGGTCGTTCCAAAAATAAAGCCTCCTATTTTTTTACTCTAAAGAACTACAAAAACGAGACTAGTACCATTAAAACGAGCGACCTTTTTATGGTCAAGAATGTATTTTTCTACATAGTCACAACCATCCCCAATGCATTTTTGCCAGCGATAGACGACGGCTGTGTATATGCGACTGGCACGCACTTTGTCATACGTAAGTCATTGCAAAACTAAAACCTCCTGTTTTTTTATTCAAAAAGTTAAAGATTTACGAAGCAGGAGTGGTATCTTTAAAACAAGCTACCGTTTGTGCTCCATAATTTATTTTTCTACATAGGCAACATAATTCTCAATGCACTTTTACTAGGAATTCAATGACGCATCTCCGCTTCTGATGCACGTCCATGACAGGAGTTGTTTTGTTAGGGCCTCACATTATCAATATCTGCAACAGAGACATGAACCTTTCCGGTAATTAATGCATAAGTTCAGTCATCATGACAATGCAATTTGCAATCCCCTTATCGTTCGAGCGGATTAAAAAATAGGAGACATTTCGTTTGGGACGTACTCGTATTATTCGTTGTTATGAAATAAACGAGATTATTATACATTGACAATTTAACAGCAACGAAAATATACAAAGAAAAAGAATCAATAAAAAAAAACAATTTTGAAAGTGACCAAGGAATGTGATCATTACTCAATACATTGGGGTTTCTTTACTAAAATATTGAATTTACTGGAAGAAAGTGTCGGTGCGTGTCAATTCAATTCAATCGAATAAATTTGGCAAAAAAATAAATAAAACAAATAAAAATAAAAATAAACAGCATGCTTCAGTTGTCAGATGAGGAAGGAGGTAGAAGCTTACACAGAAAAAGATACAGTAGCCGAGCAGCTTTCCAATTTTTGATTACTGAGCCATTATCGCTTTGCTATGTCACCTGGTAGTCCATTCAAAGTGGGGAGAACTTGAACGCCTACTAAACACTATCTTCAAGTGTCTAAGGTCTCTCTGTACAGGGATTTGCCAGAACAATCTGGCACGAGGATACTTTTCCTTAGTAGTAAACCCTGTCAAAATATTCCAAATCACTTAACATTCGCTGCCCAAATAAGATCTTCTCACAATGGCTGATTCACATTAGCTTTAACGAGGAATGATGCACCTTCTCCAAGTGATGTTACCTCAAGTAATAGCACGAAGCTGGATACTCCACCAGACGAGATAAATTCCTGTCCTGGAATTCAGTAAGACCAAGAGACCAAAACGATATACTAGAACATATGAAAATGGTTAATTGGGGAGAGGAAAGTATGTTCTCAATTTCTTTACTAACTCAGTGTTTGAGAGATAAAGAACTTTAATGGAATATTCGAATATCTATTTATCTCATATAGAGTTCAAGTGTTAACCCCAGGTTGTGGGCCCCTTGATTTCTGAGAACTTCGACTGAAGTAAATTAAAACAAAAATGGTTTATTGATCCTGATTGAGAAAGCTGCCTTCTTACTTATTAGATCGAATAAAATCAGCGCTGGAAAGCTTCTGGTTAAGCGTGTGCCGACCTCTTTCTAGTGCCGGAGTGAATGATAGGACTTAAATGTGATCCACAATGACCCGTGACGCAAGAGCTAAAAGTGCTAATCAATTCTTGGTGAGAGTAATAATACAATTGTGAATGATTCGTTCCCCCTTGGAATACGAATCCTTAGTGCTCGCCGGAGTTGACAGAGTGTTATCTGATTCTCTTCCACGGTAGGTCCTTACGCTTCAGTGGCAATATGCCTTTTTTAGAGGGAGTACAAAAGTAACACATCGGCACGCGTAGCGATGCAAATACTGACGCGTTATTGATAGACAAAACGACCGACGGAAGCTCTAATAGAATAGCGAGGTCAAATCTAAACACCCGTTATATAAAGTGCTAAAACATGATTGGCGATTACGTATGCGTCTATTCGTGTGATTCCGTTCTAGCGTTTTATTACGTATGCTAAGAACACATGTGTCGCTAGTTTTGAGTAACGGGAATGGAATGGCGGGGGTACTTAGGATGTTGTATAGCTGTGTATAGTGATGGTATCGTTCTCGCCTGTTTGCGAGAGAGGCGTTTGCGAGCTGATAGGAGTTTGATCTGATGACCATTGTGGCAATCCGGTTTGGATTCGCCATTTCTTTTTTTGTTTTTATCTATTGTTTTTGATAACAATTATTGTCCGCTGTCGAACTTATAATGAGGGTTGGCTACGTCTAAGACACGCAAGGAATTCTAGCAAAAGTGTTGCCGTGTCCATTCGGTAAAATACAAACGGTGTGGTGAGAGGTAGGTACAAAGAGAGAGATGACTATATAAAAAAAAAATGATAAAAATGATGAAAAGACAAAGAGAGAGAGAGAGAGAGAGAGAGAAAGAGAGAGAAAGAGAGAAAGGGAGAGAAAGCAACTAATCTGACTTGGCAAATAGGCATAGAAGATCTTTCTCGTTTTCAACTAAATCAGTAGAGAGAGTGCATCTGGGTTTGGGATAGCTGTTTATTCCTCCGATATTTTCGATAACGGAGAGAAGATAGAAACTTCGGTTTCCACATCACCACTGCTAGTACATAGTTGGAAAATTAAATTCTCGCCGAAAAGCGTTTATTGCAGAGAAGGAAAGTGTTATATCGTTACCAACTTAAATACTAAAAAGACCCTAAACTTTTTTTTTAATGTATACTTTATTTAAAATTGTCGAATTACTTGAAATGAGTATAAGACGTTATAATATTAATTAAACTTATGAAAGGTTTTGTTTTGTCAAAATTTATATATAGTAGGGTCTAATATCGGAAATCGGTGTTAAAGAGTAAAATTAGATTAAAAAGAGTCTGCTCGTCGTATAATGCTTATAAGATAGCTTAAAAGGCGAATAATGAAGTTAAAAAGAGCCAAATTATATTTAAAAAGTATCATTCTTTCATAAAACCACTAAAATTATGTTAAAAAATATAACTATGTCAAAAACGTGTTATAATGTGAAAATATGATTACGTTATTACAAAACATATTCACATTGTTGGAAATAGTTTAATATCATAGACAAAGACTTTCATTTAATGGAAATGAATGCAACTACTTAAAACAACAGGACAAGTGCTCGTCTGAGCTCCAATCTATGGTCCTACTGTTCTGACTTTCACGAAAAACACTCGTCTAGCTGAAACCACTATCTATAATTCCCCCCATTCTTCATTTGTGCCTAAACCTAAATGTAGATTCCATGAACATGGCTTCTACTGCACGTCTTTGAAATTATGTTCCATTTTCCTGCTTTCCAACTGACTAAAATATGGTTGTCTTCAAGTCCAACATGAACAAATTCTTGATGAAGCATTCCCTTAAGTAATCCAATTTACGAAATTTCCACTACTAACGATTACTACTAGATTTTCCCTTCGATCACTGTGCACTCATTAACCCTTATCCTTGAGTGGCCTCCGAGCCTTGATAAGTGGTGACTCCTTTGTAAAAAAATGTATAACTTATTAAAACTTATGAAATCACAAAAAATGAATACAATTACGCTCTAATATTAATAACACTTTTAAAAGTTTTGTTTTGTCAGAATTCACAAATAGAAATGTATAATATCAGCAAACAGAGTTTATTTAGTTAAAAAGAGTTTCAAAACAATAAAAATATCCAGCTTAAAAGTGTTTAATCTCATTTCAAATTATAATATTACAGTAAAAAAGGGGTAATTATTTTAAAATGAAAAGGGGTAATTATTTTAAAATGAAAAGGGGTAATTATTTTAAAATGAAAAGGGTAATTAATTTCAAATGAGTCAAATTATATTAAAAAAGTAAAATTTTCTAAAAATGCATATAAAAAATTAAAACGCGACTAATGATCGTAAAATAGTATAATTAAATTAAAATAATATTATATTCTTAATATGAGAATAATTATATTATAAAGGTTTATAACTGTATTCAAACACACACACAAACATATATATATATATATATATGCATAGATCATCGTATAACGATTAGATCACTCTCTGACTGACGTAATGAACATTTAAAATAAAAAAAAATGTTTAAAATTCAACGCTATTTCACGCGGTTAATGGTAGCCGAATGGATACGGTCTCCGTCCGCTAATCGAGCCAGAGATGTCGCGGGGGTCGAATCGTTCGGCTGGTGTTAATTGTGACACCCTGCACTGAAGAATCCCGAAAGGATGAAACACTAGTGTCTGTAGGTATTTAATTATTATAGTAAAATAAATAATTATATATATATATATATATATATATATATATATATATATATATATATATATATATATATACACTCATGTGCGAAAAAAAAAAAGTGGGCCAAGAAGGAAGAAATCGATTCTTCAATATTTTTCCATGAATTTTTGTTAATTTTAACCGAAAATTTCTATTTTGCAGATCATTATTATTATATCATATAAGAATACGTGAAAAAATGAATCCTAAAAAAGGTAAGACCGCATCTTAGCGAGGATATAAAACACCTAATTGCAGGATTAAGGCAGTCCAAAATGACTTCAAGCAGATTTTTTATATTTCAAGAAAAGAAAATGTGAAAACATCTTTTTCTTCAGTGAAGCGAATTGGTCAAAGGTTCGAAGTCGAACGCTTGGTAAAAGGGAAATCTGGATCTGGTTGCCACAGAGCAACCACTTTGAAGGACGACCACAGACTTAAATTAACTGCTTTGAAGGATTGAAAGAAAACTTATGTTGACCATAGCAAAGAATTCAAAACAGGGTCTGGAAATTCTCTTTCTAGATATACAATATCTAGACGAATGAAAGAAATGGGATTTTCTTCTAAAAGGTGTGCAAATATGCCATTTTACCTAAGAAGAACATCAATGATAGATGGAAATTTTTCTCGTGTTATGGCAAGAAGGATACAGACTGGTTCAGGAATATTTTCTGGTTAGATGAGTCAAGATTTTTTTTCTTGTTAATGATTCTCCTGATGTTCCTTAACGGTGCAATCGAATAACTGGAACATGCTTCTCACCAAGTTGCATAAAATTGACAGGTAAACACGGGAATGGAGGGATAATGGCATGGGGAACTTTTTACTGCAGCAGAAGTTGGAGAACTTATTAGATGTGAAAAGTCAATCAATGCAAAGGAATACATTCGAATATTATAAACAGAACTGTTACTAAGTATTCAGAAGCTGGGAATATCCCAGAACATTATTTTCCAATATGATAATGCCCCTGCACACACTGCTAAAGTGACATGAAAAATGATTTTCTGATAACTCAATTGATGTGATGTTTTGTCCAGGTCAAAGCCCGATTTAAACCTAATCGAGAATATTTGGTTCATAATATTTCGTGCATTATATGGAAGAACATTTTTGAACAATGACAAACTGAGGGAAGCTGTGCAAACCGAATGGAATAGCACCTCCTCTTCAAAGTGTTCCACTTTTGTTGAGAGCATGTCTAAAAGGATGGATCTTTTAAAGAAATCAAAAGGGAATGCGATTCCATCCTAAGCATTTATTAAAGTAAATGTATTGTTCTGTGTTATTAGTCTCGTTTAAGTTTCCTTGTTCAATTATTCTTTGTTCAATATAGCTTTTAGTGCAATAAAATATATAAAATTTGTTTGGCTCATTTTTTTGCTCACGAGTATATATATATATATATATATAAATTATATATATATATATATAATTTAAAGGAGATTAGAACAATAGTCTAAAGAGCTGAGTGTATTTTAATGTAACAGTGAAATTACTAGTTTAATTAAAATACAGGAAATAGAAAGTGCTCGTTGTAATTTAGATATATAATAAGCTCGATAGTTAAATGTCCTAGAGCTAATTCAATATTAAGTAATGTGATTGATAATTTAAAATTTAAAAATCAAATTATAATTAAATTAAAAATCCGTTTCATATATATATATATATCAATTCGTATTTTAAATGTATATAAGTAAAAACTTATATAATTATATAAAAAGTATATAAATATGTTAAAACGTATATGTTAAAACGTGCATTTATATATATATATATATATATATATATATATATATATATATATATATATATATATACTAGCAAAAGTACCCATCGTTGACTGGGTTCAAAAACAGCCTACAGAAAATGGACTCTGATTTATGAAAGTATGATAGGTTATGAAAAGGAAGGGTTGTAATGAGATAGCTTCGAATTTGGGGGTATCAAAACCAAAGCAAAATATGATGAAAGTAAGAATAAAATAGATAAACCCCATAATTTATTATACCATACCTGTTCACACTGAAAAACTAATCACAATATTCTGTGGATCTATATTAAAAAACCTTGTTAAACTTTGTGACATATTTCCATTCTATGGAGGTCAGGTGCGAACGAACACCCCATAATTTTATTACACCACATTTCTTCAAACTGAAAAATAACTATCAAAGTATACTTATGCAGATAGATATGAAAAGTCTTTATTAAAGTTTGTGCCTATTTCCATTCTATGGAGGCCAGGCGCGAACGCAGACCCGACAATTTTATTATACCATCCCTATTTAAGTTAAAACATACTTATCAAAATATTATTATGTACATCTATATCAAAACATTTGTAAACGTTTTTTTTTTATTTTCAAATTTTTTATTTCCATACTTTGTGAACCAGGCGCGAACGCAGACCCCCACAATTTTAATGAACCACTGTTCTGCCAGATCAAACATACCCATTCCTGTGTCTCGATACATCTTCTATCATTATATGTAATGCGTTTTTTAAAATAGTAAACCATATAGGAGCGTATTCGTGACCACACACACACACACACACACACACACACACACACACACACACACACACACACACACACACACACACACACACATTCAGCTTTATATTATAGATATATGTATATATATATATTTGTTGCAAATATGTTAAACGTGCATACTTTTGTATATGAAAAGTGTATAAATACGTTAAAACGTGTATAACTATATTAAAATTTTATAAATATATTAAAACGTGTATTACTATATGAAAAAGTACATAAATATGTTAAAACGTATATAACTATATGAAAAAGTGTATAAATATGTTAATACGTGTATAATTACGTTAAATATAAGTACGTTAAAATATGTTATTCATATTGTTAGCAATAATTTAATATCATAGTAAAAGACATTGATTTAATTGAAATGAATTTAAATACTTTGAATAGAGTCTAATCTAATAAAGAACACTGTAGAATGCACTGAAAAGAAAACGAAAACTAAAAATTCACGATAAAGAAATTAGTTGAATTCGAACGAAGAGATAGAAATAAAGAAAAACGTTATTTAAAAGAAATGAAGAGAAGAAAGTCAAACAAGAAGGAAATAAAACCGTACAAAACAAATAGACGCGAAAAACTAAGGACTATAAAACCATGAACAACTGAACGAAAAATAAGACAAATGAAACAATAAATTCATAAACAAATCGACAAATAATTGATAAATAAAATAGAAGTCTGAGCTGAAAAAAAAAAAAGAATAAAAAGACAGAAGAAAGAAATGAAAGGAGGCCGAAATAAAAATGTAAGAAAGTTGATGAACAATACAAAAGACGCCAAAAGTGAACGACGGCACGAATCGGCCATTTTGTGGCGGCAAGAAGTGGACGTAGCCTCGTTCTGAAATCGATAAATGACACCGGAACTGTGAAGAAATCAATCATATTGACATGAACAAAAACTTTATTAACGATCAACCCAAAGCTAACAAAACAATAAAAAAGACTTTCTTCTATTAACACACACACACACACACACACACACACACACACATATATATATATGTATATACATATATATATGTATATATATATAAAGGGCAGCCAAGAATTCACAGTTGGAATAATTGTCCCTGAACGGTTTTATAATAATAGGACATATTCGACAACTTTAATAAGTGAAAATAAAAACAGACCCCAACGTAATCCAAAGAAATCGCAACAATATTGTAGGGAGTATGAGAAAACAGGCGCTCAAAGAATGAAGTTATAAATTCTTAAACATTTGCAAAAATTAAGCTTTAATAATCGAAATTTATTATAAACACTAGCAAATATATGCTCTCTTTGATCGCATATTTTTTGCTAGCTGAAGCTGATGGTATAATGGTGAACGAATATAATTTTATGGAAATCGCTCCAGACATGGCGTCACAAAAGATGATTATTGTAAATACAGGAGATGGCTATTGCCGTTGGTTTCGAAATCCAAGTCTGTAAGTAGAAGGAAAACTCAGAAGGAAGAGAGTTCCACAACCTTGCAGTCGTTGAAAACAGCTACTGAAATAGGAAGCTGTATTACAATGATGAATTGATGGAGATCTCTAGATCAACGAGCCAGAGCCGTTGGTTCAAAGGAATCTGGGAATAGATCAGACATTTATGAGGAACACATTCCATAATAGTATTTTTAGAAAAGACTGAGACTTGCAACATCATGTGAGTAAGAGAGAGAGAGAGAGAGAGAGAGAGAGAGAGAGAGAGAGAAAGAGAGAGAGAGATTACATTAAAAAAATAGAACGAGGCCAATCAAATTACAGATACGTTTCTGCTATTTATGAAAACTCTTCAAATGAGATACAGATTCAGCAGTCTAAATATTACAACAATACTCCATACATTGTCTGATAGTAAATTTGTAGAGATAGAGAATAGCCTCAGGTGTGAGAAAGTGTTTAGAACGATGGAGAGAATCGATTTTACTACTGATCTTTGAAGGATGGGTGAGAAGCAATACCTGAATGGTGGTGTACTCTTGTGACGTGACCGCTTGGGCAGGGCGCTGGAGGCCGCCAGACCACGATTACAAATAATTGTCTTATCAACGTGACTCGCACAACGAAATTCAGTCCCAAGGTCAAGTGCTAGGAGTTAATAGCTTATTAATTAAGTACCCTATTTAATTGGAAATATTAAACTAATTATAGTGCTGATACTGATGACCTTGACCCTAAACATAGACCATCCATTACTCCACTAGTATGTATCCGTTATATGATATATATATGTATGTATATATATATATATATATATATATATATATATATATATATATATATATATATATATATATATATATATTTCTAGACAAACTTTAAGAACGACTAATATTTTTTATTAGAACTGAGGATTTTAGTGGAGTTGTTTAATAAAATGTAAGTTCGGCTGAGTTAATATGCAAATGACAATCAAATTTATACAATACTTCCACCCCCATCTCTAAAACAGGAGGTAAAGCATTACGAATGATATTTCACTACTACCCTACAAATAATATTACTATAACAAATATAGCATATATGTGAGTTATATGGCAATATAAACAAAAAAATATATTACAGAATATTAACGGTTCATAAGATAAATCTGTAAATTAGAACGAGTTATCGTAGTTTATGAGTATTTGTGGATTACTATATATACGGCATTTCAAAACATTATGTTGTATTATTGAACTTTTATTCAGATTCATTTATACCAGTCGAGCATACCTTCTCAACTATCATTTTAGCAAGGAATAGTCTTGTGGTTTATTGTTTCAGCGCCTTGTCAGGTTGAGGTCTTTGTTTTGGGTAGAACTAAGAAATTCATCTTTCCAGACTTTACCTTCTGTTTTATAGCCAATCGCTTACACACTCATACTTGCGGGGTTGCTCAGATAGTTTCTGTGAGGTCAAGTGTGCTACCTTGTGAGCGCTGGCGTACTATCCTCATATTCTGACCTTGTGTCACATGTTCTAGTGATGGAAGGAAGATTAAGCACGAACCGTTTTGACATTAATAGGGGTAGAATAGGTGTCAAAAAGAAACTTTTGCCTTTATTCATTTAAGTAATATTTTCTGTCTGTTGTTTATGACTTAAATATCGTCAAAATCAAACGTAAAAGAATGTAGTAAAGGCACGTGTCAAACGCCACAAAGAATCTCTTTTAAACCCATATTGAAAATCACCCATGATATTTGAATGGTTTTAAATCAACACCGCTATATTTAAATCTATTTTGAATAAAACAAAAATTATGGTCTCAGAAAAGTTGGCATTAATATTAAGGAAATCTGAGCATGATAAAATATTTGTAAACTAACGGGGTATCTGGCGTTGCCCGGATGTCTGGAGATGTGTGTGTAAAGGGGGGGGGTAAAGTAAAGAATAAACGAAGTAATAACCCTGTTTAAATATAAAAAAAACAACGATGTTAAACTTCTTTAAAAAATTCGGAAAAACCAAACAAAAAAAAGAAAAAGAAAAAAAAAAACAGCGAACAAACGTAAAAAAAAATCGGAAGAACAAAAAGCAAACATAAGTGAAAAAATGGTGAGCATGTTCGGAAAAAACAAAAACAAACAAATAGCGAAAAGTGAAAAAAAATGGCATAAATAACCCTTCGATTCGGTTAAGTCCATGGCGCCTTTCACTTAGAAAGCATAGAACGAAAAGGAACGTTAAAATTCCATTCCAGTTTTTTAAGCAACTACAAAACGAAATAAAGAGAAAAATGGTATAAATAACCCTTTGATTCGGTTAAGTCCATGGTGCGCTTCACCCAGTAGAAAGCATAGAACGGAAAGGCACGGTGAAATTCCATTCCAGTTTTTTTAAACAACTACGAAGTAAAGAAAACCCAAACCGGTGTTCCTTCGTAACTGCCCCTTGTGAACGATCCGGAAACGGTGTAAGTAGTGGCGGAGGAAGGAGGAATTAATTAGAGAGAAAAGATTTTACGACTTTCATTGATTTTAACCGATTGTGGAAGTTAACTGTCAGCAGAAAAATATAGGAATCTACGATTATCGAGGAAGTGGAGAGGTAATATGCCTATAACATACCTCGGCTATTATGCTGCAGTTTGCGCATATTACATTCGCATGAAATGTCTTGATTTTTAATCCTATTAAGGTCAAAATCATAGGGGAAAAATGAGTTAATTTTATATATATAGGGATAATAAGAACAAAAAATTAATTCATTTAAATCTCATTAAAATAAAAGATAACAAAATATTAAACGCAATGCTAGGAGATGGCCGACAGAAGAAAAGTGCTACAACATTTTATGTTCCTAGGCCTTATAGATAGGTTAGTAATTTAATAATAAGAACAAGAATAAAACATCCCAAAACGGCAACAGAAGCAGTTAAGACAGTAGATCTTGAAAAACAATAGGTTTGATACCTGTTTTGCGGACTCACCCATACACAAGATATGAACCCTTCTAAACTGTATAAATATACCGCGAGGTACGAACTCTCGTAGTATGTGTGTATTGCGTAGCATGCCAGTTGAGGTTCCGACCTAAGTTATCAGTCCGACAGAAAATTGGACATTTCGGTGATCTTTTACCGGTTGGACCGAGGTAAATATTATGTGTAGCTCTAGTAGGGTGAAGCAAATTTATTGCTTGTAGAGTGGTTAATGCTGACGGGGTTACTCAAACTTATTTTTGCAGGGTCAAAAGGCTCCTTTTCTTGGGGCGCTAGCTCATTCATCCCACATACTTACCCTGTGTCACGTTCCCTTTCAGTAGGTGATAGGTAAATGCCGTGTATGTGTGCATTACGTAGTACGCCATATTGGCGTTAAGTACTATAACTCTCGTTTTCTATGTATTCTGTCATTCATGTCATGTAAATACAAAATACCTTTTTTCTAAACTAAGCCACAAACAAAAATACTTTTTATAAACAATTTTTTTCTCAAAAAAAAGAATTATATATAAATATTTCTAAAATGTAATTAATGATTTTTTTTTTCCAGTAGGATAGAACTGGACAACCGATTATTTTGCCGGGATGTTCCCTTTAGGCTAAGATAGAGTTTTCTACGGTCGAATCAGACGATATTAAAGTGGTGCGAGAAGAGACAGCGAATGTGGAAGAAACTTCATCAACCGGATAACTTTCCGATATATATTTTAAGATGGAGACAAAAGAGTCATGGCCAAATTTCTGTCTCTATATACATTAAAAATAAACTGTCAAAAAGCTCCCGCATTCTTTTTTATTTTGTTGTTTGGCTTCCTTCAACGACCGGTCCACATGATTAGTGGTCGCCTTGGTATCAGGGTCAACGAAGTGAAGACTGTGGTTCACCGGTAAACGGTGAAAACCTTCTTCTCCCACTCTGGAATTTGCTTTCCAGCAGTCTGACACGACTGTAACCCCCAGCAGAATATACTATTTTAGAATAGGAAGGAGGGTTTCAGCGTTCCTGTTTAGAACCGTGATGAGGAAACCGCAATTCTCTGTGGGATCATAACACACCCAACACCACAAGTGGCTTGAGTAGTCGGCCGACGTTGTTTCCGATAGTTAAATACGCACTCGTCTATTTCTAGGGTATGCCTCGGGTCACCAATCGGCCCGGGATGTGTGAGGAAATAATCCCGGCATATGTCGCGTATAAAATTCTTCCAGTCTGCTATGGTATGCGCAGACCTCACCCCACATTCTCGCATAAGATATTTTGCGTTGCCATATCTTAGGCCCACAGGTAAATGAACCTTATTACGATGGTGATTTGAAGCTTTGTTTGCTGAAAAAAAAACGTGCCTGTCCTTATGGAGGTTCACTGCTGGCATTACGTGTGCATCTCCACCTACATCCATCTTTGATCTTCTTTTGGCAATGATGCACTTCTCGCCACAGGAAGCACACTTTTTTGTCGCAGCAATAAACTTCTCTTGAAAGTAGGATACGAATTATTTCGGCGTCACCAACAATTTTTCCAAACTTGAGATATTCATTTTTTGTAGGCAGTTATCAAAAAGGGCTGTGTGAGGTGTATGTTGCTTAGTGAATTTATTGATTTTTTTCTTCCATTTTTTTTGCCAAAAGTTTGTCTGCAGTACATTAATCCGATAATCGTCGTTTTACGTCAGATTACAATCAAACTCTAGCGCATAATATCATGTTCTAATCAAAGCCGATCGGACGTTAAGTTACGTCTGGTTCAAATTGTGAACAAGTACTAAAATTTCCACCGAGACTATGCAACCGATGTGGAGAATTATATTGGAAAAATTCCGTCCTTTTCGGGATAAAACTTGTCAAAATTGCGTGGTAAAATTTTACAACAAAAACAGTATATATTTTTTGACTAGTTCGAGTTCACGCCTTTTTTAAAATAATGTCAATTGCGTTTAAGGTTCGCATTGTAAAAGCAAACGCTAAACAAAAAATAGAATTAGAAAAACAAAATCCAAGTAAAAGTCAGAATAAAAATTTACTCAAATACGTAATAGGCAAGATATTTAATAAAACCTGTACTTGTGCATTTAACGAACCAGACGTAACTCATCATTTGCTCGGCTTTGTCCGGCGCATGACGTCAACAGCCGGATAAAACCGAGCGTTGGCGATAAAATAAAAACAGCGCTACAACAAAATAACTGTACAATGAAATTGTAAAATGTAGAAACAAAAAAATTAAATAAATAAAAAGCAAAAACCTACCGTTCATTTATGTTTTTTTTTTTTTTAAATTATTGTTTGGAATTGTTTTCTGTTTTCAAAATAAATACATATAAGACAAGTTTTTTTTTGTTAACTTTTTTTTTGTCTGAGCTGTTTTTTTTTTCAATTTTTAACGTAAAAAAAGGGGGGGGGGCAGGAACAAGGATTATTTGTACAATTTTTCGCCAGAAACAAGGATTTGTAGAAAAGTTTGATAGAAAAGTAACTTATCTTGCCTTTGATAATATTTGTTACATATTTGTTTTTTGACACAACTCAAGAAACGCTTATTTGAAGAGAGTTAAAAAAAAAATTGTTTTAAAAAGATAACCGACGAAATAATAATGAACCTTGCGGACCAGCTCCAGACCCCAGAGGCTGCACTAAACTTTTGCCAGCAACGGAAATTGTTGGCAGAAGAGAAAAGGTGTTTACATTTTGGCCAGGATTGTGTACTTGCAAAGAGAACAAGCCTTTCCGACGGTTACGGTTGGAGGTGTAGAAGTGTAACATGTCGATGGACCTCCATTTGGATTGGAACCTTCTTCTCAAAATCTCGACTAACCATCGCATGTATAATAAAAATAATATACTTATGGGCGTTCGAGATGGCATCTACAAAAAATCTCCATCCCGAATGTGGGTTACGTTCTCGCCAATTGTAATCCAATTGTAATCCAATTGTGGATTGGAAGATTTTCCTGCGTGATATATGCAGGGACTATTTTTTTAGGAATCCCCGGCAGATTGGAGGCGCAGGCCATACGATAGAAATCGTTTTTAACCGCAGAAAACACAACGTTGGCAAACTTCTGACACCGGTTTGACACCGAAAAAAAAAATGTACAGATAATCCTTGTTCCTGTCCCCCCAATGCTTTTTATTGTCCTTTTCTAGGCTTTTTCCATTTATTTGACATAAAGAGATGCAAAAAAAAATTAACTTTTACGTGTTTAAGACATAGACAATACGGTTTTTACGTTAAAAAATGAAAAAAAAAACAACAGTTTAGACAAAAAAAAGTTTCCTATTATTTAACAAAAAAAACTTGTTTTATATGTATTTATTTTGAAAACGGAAAACAATTTCAAACAATATTAGTAAAAAAATATAAATGAACGGTAGGTTTTTGCTTTTTACTTATTTAATTTTTTTATGTTTCTACATTTTACAATTTCATTGTAGTTATTTTGTTGTAGCGTTGTTTTTATTTTATCGCCAACGCTCGGTTTTATTCGGCTGTTGACGTCATGCGCCGGACAAAGCCGAGCAAATGCTGAGTTACGTCTGGTTCGTTAAATGCACAAGTACCAAATTTTTTTTTTAAACTCTTCAAATAAGCGTTTCTTGAGTTGTGACACTCTTCCAATTGATAGCGAAATTCTCGTCTGCTTAATCGGCAACGCTCGGTTATATCCGGCTGTTGACGTCATGCGTCGGATAAAGCCGAGCAAATGCTGAAGTACGTCTGGTTCGTTAAATGCACAAGTACCATAAAACCTTGAAATTACAGTTGGTCAATCGGTCAGATATTTTAATTATAATTTTGCATACGTAGAAAAACTTAACCTACTCTGCAGAAAACACTAAAGCGGTTACTGGCAATAAAATTAATTAAATGGAGGAATTATATGGACTACTAAATTTAAACGGTACTAAAAAAGCGCCCGTTTAAGAAAATGAGATAATTTATTTGGCACGAACTGGATGATTTTTAACATTTGGGACCGTTCAATAAATGCTTCATCAGAATGTCGAAAACGTGACATCAGAATTAAAAACTAGACCAACAACAATTTCCCGAAGTTTTTTCAACGGATTTAGGTAAATGCACGAAAATGACCCTTACTACTTAATCCTAGTTGATAGTTACTCCAAGTAACGTGAGGTACTAAGGTACAAAATACATATCATTAATTTTTACACGAACTGTTCACCCGTTTCGGTATGGTATACTGCATTTTGAGTGATAGCGGACTTCAGTTCACATCTGCACGGTTCAATGAGTTTTGTGGTATTTTTCAAATTAAGAATGTCCCTACTCTTCAATATCATCCTACGTCAAACGGGCAAGACGAGAGATTTGTAAACATCCTTAAAGAGCACTAAAAAGGCGCAGGATACACGAACGAACGAAGGGTTATAACAATTAAAGTTTGTAGAATTACATCGAATCTCAACACTCCGACGACAGCTTCTTCTGCTAAAACCATACTCGCACGGATGATAAGATTGGCTTTTGAGAAATTCTTTCCAAAAAAAGCAAAATTACATAATTCTAATATTAATATATAATACTGCGTAATACCTAAATAATGTTTTAATCCTTGATAGAAAGCTTTCTTCAAAACTTAAAATGAAGACACTCCTTTTGGGAATTGTGCCTGCAGGTACTAAAAATAATATTATTGTAATAATTGTCAGCCCATCGAAACTCGGGGTTTTATTGTCGAAGGAAACTCGGTTCTTATTGTTGAGCACTTTACAGTTAAAATAGAAAGTCGGACACTTAAGCTCGCATGCGTAGATCATGATGTTATAATCATTAGATTGTCGCGGCTTGGCCGCTAACAAACAACAACAACAACAACGACGGCATTACAAACGACCAGCAATTAATAGACTCTACCAAAAATCAGCAGTAGCAAGTAAACAACAACAACAACAACGACGGCATTACAAACGACCAGCAATTAATAGACCCTACCAAAATCAGCAGTAGCAAGTAAACAACAACAACAACAACGACGGCATTACAAACGACCAGCAATTAATAGACTCTACCAAAATCAGCAGTAGCAAGTAAACAACAACAACAACAACGACAGCATTACAAACGAACAGCAATTAATAGACTCTACCAAAATCATCAGCAGCAGCAATGTCGGCGGCTGTCACGTGATTTCAGGGCCCCGTTGTAGAAAAGAAATTTAAAAAAAACATCTTTTCTACAACAATAACAAAAACAACAAACTTTAATTTCCTGGAAAAAAACTTTGAAATACAAACAACGAAATCCTTCAGCATCGACTGCTCGTAAAGAACACATCCGGGAATTAATATTAACTGTTGTTTATAAATAGAAACAATTTCCTGCCCGTCCCCGGTATCTAGCAGCCCTCTGAATATTTTCGGCGATATTTTCGCCGCTCGTTAGCTTGGTTCTCATGCAAAGCTCCGCACTTGCTCACGGTTCCCTAACCGTTCGACGCTCGCGCAATCACTGTGACTCCAGTCTCACCACTGTAGCAGTCCAGTCCACCACCACTACAGTGGCTCCGGTCTCCACGCCGTAGAAGTCCACTACCACTACAGTGGCTCCGGTCTCCACGCCGTAGAAGTCCACTACCACTACAGTGGCTCCGGTCTCCACGCCGTAGAAGTCCACATCATCACCACGACTCTGGCCTCCATGTCGTCTGTACCTTTCATACACTGACTTCTTCCTTCAGTGTCAGTCCGATCCGAGCGTCCGTCCGTACTTGATGAACACTGAACCCTCAGCGTTGCTAATTCGTTCGTCTGTACCTCTCATACACTGACTTCTTCCTTCAGTGTCAGTCCGATCCGAGCGTCCGTCCGTACTTGATGAACACTGAACCCTCAGTGTTTGCTAATTCGTTCGTCTGTACCTCTCATACACTGACTTCTTCCTTCAGTGTCAGTCCGATCCGAGCGTCCGTCCGTACTTGATGAACACTGAACCCTCAGTGTTTGCTAATTCGTTCGTCTGTACCTCTCATACACTGACTTCTTCCTTCAGTATCAGTCCGATCCGAGCGTCCGTCCGTACTTGATGAACACTGAACCCTCAGTGTTTGCTAATTCGTTCGTCTGTACCTCTCATACACTGACTTCTTCCTTCAGTGTCAGTCCGATCCGAGCGCCCGTCCGTACCTAGTGGATGCTGAAAACTCAGCGTTGCCAATTGTCCGTCCGTTCCTCTCATAGCCTGAGGCTAACGTATCAGCAACATCTCAGTCGGACCCAAGTCAAACAATCACCCGCATCAGTTACCACGCCGATTCCTCCGACGTCATTCCAGCTTACGGCGAACCGACAAGCATCCCCCTTACCGAATACACCGGCGACGGATCCCGGACCAGCATCGCCCAGTGAACAAATTTGCATTTGCCACCCTTTCGTTTGTTTAAATAAAAGGCGAATCTTCGTCTTTAAACTAAACCACCAGAGTTTGTCATTTCTTCTTTGTCCTGTTGTTTCATTCCTTGTCCTTGTGTCTGATATATATTTAGTTGCACGGTCAGTTGGCTAACCACCTTCAGGCCTCCCCGCAACAAGTGGTGACCCCGACGTGATACTACAGACACAGGCTTGGAAAAATAGACAGGCAGAGAAGATGGCAGAAAGCACAGAGCCGGAGATTAACTTTTCTGCCCCGCTGGTCCAGTTACCGCCTTACAATCCAGTGAACCCCAGGAGTTGGTTCATCCAGCTCGAAGCAATTTTTGCAGCCCGGAGGGTCGTTCGCCAGGACTCGAAATACGCCTCAGTGGTGCAGGCACTACCTCCATCTATGGTAGAAGAAGTAGAGGACATCCTCCTCAACACTCCAGAGCAACTCCCATATACCTGCCTTAAGGAAGCAATCCTCAAGCGAACCGGCCGTTCAGACGAGGATCTCATCAGAGACCTATTTTCGAATGTGACTCTCGGGGACAGAACCCCATCCCAGCTCCTGCGACTGATGAAGAGCCGACTCGGCAACAACAGCATGGCAGAGCCCATTCTCCGCGGTCTTTGGTTGGATCGGCTTCCGCAAAACATTACCCAGGTCCTGGCACTAGTACCCGTAGAGACGCCCCTGGAAATAGTGGCAGACTCGGCCGACAAAGTATACTCACAGGCACACCAACGGATACATCATGTCGAGAGTGACCCCGGGCACCGCTCACGACGATTGGAAGACGAACTTACTCGACTGCGAGCAGAGCTGAGAGAGCTCAAACTCTCCCTACGCCAGAGACAACGTAGCCCAATACCCCACACCCGGAACCGAAGCCGTACCCGCTCCCCAAGCCGAGGACAAAGGAACCTCCCAGGCACATGTTGGTACCACCAATCCTTCGGTGACCGGGCCCAAAAATGCCAACCTCCTTGCAATTACAATAAGGCCCAGGGAAACGAATAAACCGACAGACAGCGACGACTACTCCTGTCGGGACACATCCACACAGTCGTCTTTTCTATGTGTGGGACCGTAATAACAGTCTCAAATTCTTAGTGGACACCGGCGCCGCTATCAGTGTTATACCACCCACCAACAGACCCACCCTGAAACCCACCTCCTTTCAACTTCGAGCAGCAAATGGATCAACCATACAAACCTTCGGCAACAAGGAACTAACCCTCAACCTCAACCTCAGGCGGGATTTCAAATGGTCATTTACATTGGCCGATGTGAAAACACCATTACTCGGTGCCGATTTCCTGGCCTATTACAACCTGTCCGTCCACATGAGGACAAGGACCCTGTCTGACGGCGTGACCTCGATAAAAATCATAGGAACCCCTTCAAGCCTCAACACGACGGGAATCAGCGTGGCAACACAACACGATCCACGGTACGCAACCATCCTGCACCGGTACAAGGACCTAACTCAGCCCATTAAATCTACCGATGCAGGGGAACACCAGACGCAACACCACATTAAGACGACCGGACAACCAGCATTTTCCCGACCCAGAAGACTACCTCCACACAAACTAGCTTACGCCAAGAAAGCATTTGAAGAGATGTTGGCGGACAACACCATCCGCCCATCGGACAGCCCATATGCTTCACCACTGCACCTGGTACCCAAACCGAACGGCGAGTTCCGTATATGCGTGGACTATCGGAAACTAAATTCATCCACGGTCCCCGACCGGTACCCCGTTCCTCACATCCATGACTTCGCCGCCGGCCTACAGGGAGCCAGAATTTTTTCGAAAATAGACCTGACTAAGGCCTACTATCAGGTCCCAGTGGCCTCAGAGGACATCCCAAAGACAGCAGTGACAACTCCCTTTGGACTCTTTGAGTTTACCAAAATGCCTTTCGGATTACGCAACGCAGCCCAAACATTTCAGAGACTCATAGACGAAGTCTTGCGTGGACTACCTTACGTCTATGCTTACATTGACGACATCCTGGTGGCTAGCAGAGATGCTGACCTACACGAGAAACATCTGGATGAAGTGTTCCGCCGCCTAGCACATTACGGCCTCCGGATCAACCCAGACAAATGCGAATTCGGAGCACAACACATTGACTTTTTAGGCCATCACACCGACGCTCGTGGAATCACCCCTCTGCCAGAGAAAGTAGAAGCTATCCAGAATTTTCCGGTACCCACATCAATCAAGCAGCTGCGACGTTTCCTGGGAATGATAAATTTTTACCGAAGATTCATCCCAGGATGCTCAAGTCTCCTCACCCCTCTGACGAATATCATACAGAGAAAAAACAAACCCATCTCTCTGGAAGGCGACCAGCTGAAGTCCTTCCACACAGCAAAAGCATCACTGGCTAACTTCACGAAATTAGCACACCTTGACCAGGACGTCCGAACGCGGATATTCCTCACGACAGACGCTTCAGACACTGGAGTCGGGGCCGTGGTAGAACAAGAAATCGATAATCAGCGAAGTCCAATCGCATTCTTCTCAGCTAAATTATCGTCGGCACAGTCGAGGTACAGCACCTTCTCAAAAGAACTCCTGGCAATATACCTTGCCATCAAGCACTTCCGGCACCTATTGGAAGGAAGACATTTCACGGTTCTTACAGATCACAAACCGTTAACAACCTCCCTGTCAAACAACTCTGACAAGTATTCGACACGCGAAATCAGGCATTTGGACTACATTTCGCAGTTCACGTCCGACATCCAATACGTGAAAGGAAGAGACAATGCTGTTGCCGACGCCCTGTCCCGCTCTGACGTCAACTCTATTGAAGACGGCCCACTCAGCCAAGAGATGATAGCGACAGCTCAGGAATCCGACACAACCCTCCCTGAGGCCTTAGAAAACACATCTCTGCAACTAAAGGAATTTCCGGCACCGTTCAGCAGTAAGACCTTGTACTGCGACACAAAGTTGAGCAATCCCAGGCCCTACGTACCACCGGCACTAAGGAAACAAATCTTCAACCACTTTCATGGATTATCACACCCCAGCAAACGGGCAACCGTTAAACTTATCGCTGACCGTTTCGTCTGGCCTAACATGAACTTCGATGTCCGGAACTGGGTAGCGACTTGCCTTGAGTGTCAGAAATGCAAAGTCCAACGACACACGAAATCTCCACCAGGCACATTCAACAACCCTGACGCACGATTTAGCCATATTCATGTCGACATCGTCGGACCCCTCCCGATGTGCCAGGACTTTCAATACCTCCTCACCATAGTCGACCGATTCTCCAGGTGGCCAGTAGCAGTACCCATCAGTGACACCTCTGCTAACACTGTAGCAAAGACAGTACTGCGAGAATGGATAGCCATCTTCGGCGTACCCGGTATCATTACCACAGACCGAGGTGCGCAGTTCCAATCCTCACTTTTCCAAGGATTTACGCAGATGCTCGGCGTTAAACATATAAAAACCACCGCCTATCACCCATGCGCCAACGGTCTCGTCGAACGATTTCATCGAACACTCAAAGTTTCTCTATCTACGAAACACCCCACTAACAACTGGGTGGATGAACTCCCCCTAATACTCCTATCTATCCGGAACTCTCTCAAAGAGGATTTGGAATGTTCACCAGCGGAAATAGTATTTGGCACACCACTCTCCTTGCCCGGTCAATTTTTCGATGATACGAAGCTTGACCTCACTGCTACAAACTCTTTCACCCAAGAACTACGCCATAAAATGGCCCAGTTAAAGTACTCACAGCCAAGGCAACCCACACCAAACACCCACGTTCCACAACAGCTCCGGGATTGCGAATTTATTTTCATCCGTAATGACGCGGTCAAGAAGCCCCTGACACCGACATACCAGGGTCCCTTTAGAGTCCAGAAACGCTCGGACAAGCACCTCACCATCGAGCGAGGAAATCGAACAGACACCGTCTCGATCGATAGAGTAAAACCTGCTCGACTAGAGAAATCCATACACGAGCCTGAACGCAGCTCAATCCATAGAGATCCCCCATCTGCACCAGAAAGCATCCGGGTACAACCTGCTCCACCAGAGCCAGCAGCGGATCATGAAGCACACACCATCCCACCAAGAAAAACCCGTGTAGGAAGGAAAGTCACCTTCCCAGAAAAATACAAATCGTACATTTACTTTAATTGATAACGATCAATTATCCAGGGAGGGGGCCTTGTCGCGGCTTGGCCGCTAACAAACAACAACAACAACAACGACGGCATTACAAACGACCAGCAATTAATAGACTCTACCAAAAATCAGCAGTAGCAAGTAAACAACAACAACAACAACGACGGCATTACAAACGACCAGCAATTAATAGACCCTACCAAAATCAGCAGTAGCAAGTAAACAACAACAACAACAACGACGGCATTACAAACGACCAGCAATTAATAGACTCTACCAAAATCAGCAGTAGCAAGTAAACAACAACAACAACAACGACAGCATTACAAACGAACAGCAATTAATAGACTCTACCAAAATCATCAGCAGCAGCAATGTCGGCGGCTGTCACGTGATTTCAGGGCCCCGTTGTAGAAAAGAAATTTAAAAAAAACATCTTTTCTACAACAATAACAAAAACAACAAACTTTAATTTCCTGGAAAAAAACTTTGAAATACAAACAACGAAATCCTTCAGCATCGACTGCTCGTAAAGAACACATCCGGGAATTAATATTAACTGTTGTTTATAAATAGAAACAATTTCCTGCCCGTCCCCGGTATCTAGCAGCCCTCTGAATATTTTCGGCGATATTTTCGCCGCTCGTTAGCTTGGTTCTCATGCAAAGCTCCGCACTTGCTCACGGTTCCCTAACCGTTCGACGCTCGCGCAATCACTGTGACTCCAGTCTCACCACTGTAGCAGTCCAGTCCACCACCACTACAGTGGCTCCGGTCTCCACGCCGTAGAAGTCCACTACCACTACAGTGGCTCCGGTCTCCACGCCGTAGAAGTCCACTACCACTACAGTGGCTCCGGTCTCCACGCCGTAGAAGTCCACATCATCACCACGACTCTGGCCTCCATGTCGTCTGTACCTTTCATACACTGACTTCTTCCTTCAGTGTCAGTCCGATCCGAGCGTCCGTCCGTACTTGATGAACACTGAACCCTCAGCGTTGCTAATTCGTTCGTCTGTACCTCTCATACACTGACTTCTTCCTTCAGTGTCAGTCCGATCCGAGCGTCCGTCCGTACTTGATGAACACTGAACCCTCAGTGTTTGCTAATTCGTTCGTCTGTACCTCTCATACACTGACTTCTTCCTTCAGTGTCAGTCCGATCCGAGCGTCCGTCCGTACTTGATGAACACTGAACCCTCAGTGTTTGCTAATTCGTTCGTCTGTACCTCTCATACACTGACTTCTTCCTTCAGTATCAGTCCGATCCGAGCGTCCGTCCGTACTTGATGAACACTGAACCCTCAGTGTTTGCTAATTCGTTCGTCTGTACCTCTCATACACTGACTTCTTCCTTCAGTGTCAGTCCGATCCGAGCGCCCGTCCGTACCTAGTGGATGCTGAAAACTCAGCGTTGCCAATTGTCCGTCCGTTCCTCTCATAGCCTGAGGCTAACGTATCAGCAACATCTCAGTCGGACCCAAGTCAAACAATCACCCGCATCAGTTACCACGCCGATTCCTCCGACGTCATTCCAGCTTACGGCGAACCGACAAGCATCCCCCTTACCGAATACACCGGCGACGGATCCCGGACCAGCATCGCCCAGTGAACAAATTTGCATTTGCCACCCTTTCGTTTGTTTAAATAAAAGGCGAATCTTCGTCTTTAAACTAAACCACCAGAGTTTGTCATTTCTTCTTTGTCCTGTTGTTTCATTCCTTGTCCTTGTGTCTGATATATATTTAGTTGCACGGTCAGTTGGCTAACCACCTTCAGGCCTCCCCGCAACAAGATCACTATGGCCGGATTTTAGGACATTTAAAAATATTTCTCCCGATTGAGATTTGCCGTCAGATTTGTTCCATGCTAATGGAGTCAGAGATGGCTTTGTGGCTGAGTTCCAATCTCCCAACTGGTAGTAATCGTGTCATTCTGTACTGATGATTCCCGAAAGGATGAAACACTAGTGTCTGTAGGTATTAAAAAAATATTGTTATTTCGCCTAATAAGCTAAAACTAATGATTTTTCTTGTTTGTTTGGTTGTCTCCATGTACAATGAGTGAGGTCACAAATAGCTAATGTTATAAAAATGACGCAATCAACTTAAACATTTGGAATATAACGAGCAAATTCTTTTGACGCCATAAATGATGTAGTCAAATATTGATGACGTCATCCATTAAAATAGAGAACTGGCGACCTTCTAAAACTCTGTAAATTCTCACTGTTTGTCTTTTTGCACAGTAGACGACGTTACAAATAGATAACGTCAGAAAGGAATAATATTATCAACGAAAAGAGGTGAGAGACGCCGGGAACATCATTTATGACGTCACAAGAAGTAATGTGCAATTCACTGACGCGATCAAAACATGATAATATTTTTCAGAAGTATACATATATTTTTGTTATCAGTTTAATGTTCAAGTATATATTGATACATATTAAAACAAATAGTGACAAATCCCCCCCCCAAATCGTTTTATACATTATTTTAGATTCTAGTCTTCCTAGTGCAATCCCTGGAAAGTATGTGCACCCTTCTGGCTTCTTTGCTTTTCTTATTCCATAAAATTCCAAAGTAGTTGTGACCCATAACCCTGCTCCACCCAATCAACCCTGCCCCAACATGGGTGTATTGATTTGTCGCTTTGTTTTGTGGAAAACGGTAAATAAGGAGTGTCGGTTATTGTCGGACGTCACGCTTCAACTTAAAATCGATGCACACCAGAGTCAGCCCACGTTAAAGTATACGATTACTACTATTATTGTCAACAGTGTCGCTGTATTATTTATCCATTTATTTGTTGCCGACTATTATCCTCATCTTCTACCTGTTGTTGACGAGGCCACAGCTTGTGGGCTTTGGGGAGTGTGGAGCCACCCTTTAATTACCATTGCTCCCAGGTCCACTCTGATCCGGAATGGTAGTACCTGTTAGGGTCCCAACTATGGGTTGAATAGAAACTGATGTGAAAACAACAAATATACTCTATTAAAAAAAATTTTCTTCAAAATCTTTGGATTCGGCATTAAATAACCCGAAAAGGGTTGATATGCCGTAAAACAAAAACAACCAACCAATCCTCTGACCTTCGTCAGGTGGTCAATCGTGACAGGATAGGAACGCCAAACCTCATAAATGCATCCTCAGCAATTATTGCCTTCCATAGTTGTTGTCGTCTCACCACGTTTGGGCCAACTAAGCCTCTGGCCAGCTTTGGGTAGGATTGAAACCGATATCTTCAGACAATGCTCACCTGGAACTGTAGAGATTAAACGTCTCTATCCATTGCGCTACGGACCACGCCGGACGAAGGCCAGAGAAGTGGTTGGCTGAAACGTTGGATGAGGATAATTTTCCACAATAAATAAATGAATAAATAATATTAATAAATGTTAGAGCTATTATGCGTTTTTATATGAGATATAACACGTTGGCTATCACGATATAGATGACGTACAATTTCCTGAAATTAGATTGTATAACTCACTCGAGATATATTTCAACGATAGTCTTGTTGAATAACGCGTTTCGGATTTTTCAACATTGAGACAAGATCAAAGTGTAATATCTGTTCTTCAGATGCTGCACTTCAATTTCTTGTTCTATGTCAGTGGAGGAGAAATCCTTCACAACTGATACAATTTTTTGTTCCTTTTCTACACGTTAAAAAATGACCCTAGTGTCTAACTCTGTCCCGTGGGGAGGCATTGTAAATAGGAACATCATATTTGCTTAACCAATAATCCATCTCTATTAAAACCAAAAACAACGCCACGTCCATTACGTTTGCCGCACCCTTCAGAAAGTTACATCAACACGAAATAATAATTGCTGTATAAGGTTCATAAGACCAAAAATATCCAACCTTGATCGCCCTTCGTCAAAGAGAAAAGAGACTAGTTTAATTTTTACTGTTCCCCTTCTTCAACAATTTGTCTTCATATAATCATGTTACCTATTCTCCTTATCCGTTCTTGTACGTTGCAATTCACGTTTGGATCCTTATTTAATCAACAGAAAACGCGTTATCCTTCACCATGATAATGCTCAGCCTCACACAACGCTATTGACCAAAAATCTACGAGATTTTAGTTATGATATATTGACCCATCCTCCATGTTTTCCTGATCTAGCTCTCAAATACAACGATCAATAGCTTAAGAATATTATATACTAGCAGTACCCGTTAACCAGCGTTACCCGGTGATAGCATTCCGCACCCCGCGTAAAAATTTCAAATACGGTTGTTATTTTTGTTGTTGGTCAAATATACAATTACTAAAGTCTGTACAGCAAAATAATCAATTGTTTTATTTTTTTTAATAAGTGTAATAATAATAGGTACCTCCAACGCTCGCCACAGCTTTAACCCCACTGTATATAACACTATGTAAGTGTCATTTAATAAAAGCACTTTTTTTAGAAAAGAAAAATGATCTTTTTATAGTTACGCGAGCGTAAGATGAATGTATTCCGTTTATCCTAAAAACGAGCCGAGTCTTATTCCGAGTTGGATATAAGTATGTGAAAACTATTGTTATTTATTAGTATTGTTTAGTAGTAATTACTTAATATGATCGAGTGTTACAGAAGGCGAAGACAACTCGTAACTCTATTCGCGGATTTTTTTTTGACGTTTATCGAGATTGGATGACTATCGACGAATGTTCCAATACTTTTATTGCAATCGAATTCGGTAATTTTCCTGCTATAGTCCGGAACCCACCATGGTGCACCGGGAGGAAGCGCGTGTGCCTCCTTGCCGTAATTTAATTACATAATACATTGTGGTCTACATTGAACTACAGAGATCTTATGGATGATTTCATATAATCGCTTGAATTAAAGTTTAAAATGCAAAAGCGGAGTATCATTGTTGAATTGTGCTCTAAAACGATACATTAATTTCGAACGCGCCCCTATTCTACCAAAGAACATACCGTTTATTCTATACGATGGACACTTTTGCTTGTTTGTTGATAAACACACTTGGATGTTAGACGGTATATAAGTGTTAACTTTAGTCAAAATCGGACTGTTACTTTAATGGAAATTGTTTGATTATTGATTTTTCAATACTCATCCGACACACTCTGATACAAGACTTTATCTAAGAACACTGCCAGATAGATAAAGTACATTTGTGTGAAAATTCCAAAATATCGGCCCAACCGTTTTAGAGTCCATAGGGACGAACTCACACGCATACACGCAGAGAGGCAAAATGCCTTATATATATATATATATATATATATATATATATATATATATATATATATATATATATATATATATATATATATATCGCAATTATTAAAGGAAGACTTTTATAATTCATTTTAAAATAAAGTAAAAATGGTAAAGAAGAGAAAGGGAAATAAGCGGGGGAGTCAGCTGACCGGTTTCGCCCTCGATTTCTCAAAGCTGTATCGAAGGATTTTTTTTTAAAGGGGAGCATCGAAAATATGTACACTTTAAAATAAAATTACGTTGCGTTCCGTTGTGTGTGGGAAGAACAAAAAAAAAAGAAAGAAAAATGGGGGATAGCAATTCAAATAAAGCAACGTTATATTATTCGAAGATACTAGAGACTAGTTACGCTCAAACCCAAAAGGTATTCCCTCTGTTTAGAGAGAGAAAGCCTTCTCAACCGAACGCGAACAGTCTTCAAGATCTTTAAATGGATAATGAGTGAGCACGACTCAGGATTGAAAATGAGTTCATGCTAAAGTTCGCGGCACAGGACTGGTTTTTAATGAGAACGTCAACAATTGAAGACACGTATGTGTTGGTAACTACGTCTGTTGCTTGATATGTTTCTGATTTTGGTACGTACATGCTGTTGGATTCTTCCATCCAATCTCAATGTTGTTCGACCCACATAGTTGGCACTGTAACCACATTTAAAATTATAAATTGCATTATTATCATTATGAGGGTTAGTAATCTTATCGAGAGGATGGCATTAACGTTCTCATAAAGAAAACAACACGCACATTTGAAGCAAAACACCAATTTTTTCACAATTGAGCTAATTTGCTTTATATCTACATAATAAACATTTAATTAATATTTTCTTACGTATAATTTTTATCCTTGCAGAATAATCAGTGTAATGAAAAAGTCGCACGATTCGAACAAGATTCACATTTAACACTAATTTCTAATACTCAAACCAATGAGACTGATTCCAACCGTTGCACCAGGTAATAAGAAATAAACCCTACCTATTCGAAAGGGGCGAACAATATATATTTTCTTCATGAAATAATTATTGTATGTTGTCTACCTGTGACGGTGACGTTACACATGAACACATTGAGATACCAGCAATAACCAAGATGTAACGTCAGATTGATTACTCTTTGTGGAACGAAACACGTGTCTTTGGCAATAAACTATTTACGTAACAAAAGTAATTAAAATAATACTAGCAGGACCTGTGGAAATTCCATAGGGGACTGATTCATATGTAATATATTGATGTTGGCATTCTGTAAATATTCAGCGTAAATGGAGACGCTCTGATATTATTGTAGCTATTTTGTTTAAACTGCAAAAGTATTTATCAATATATATATATATATATATATATATATATATATATATATATATATATATATATACTAGCAAAAGTACCCGTCGTTGACTGGGTTCAAAAACAGCCTACAGAAAATGGACTCTGATTTATGAAAGTATGATAGGAAGGGCTGTAAAGAGATAACTTCGAATTTGGGGGTATCAAAACCAAAGCAAAATATGATGAAAGTAAAAATAAAATAGATAAACCCCATAATTTATTATACCATACCTGTTCACACTGAAACACTTATCACAATATTCAGTGGATCTATATTAAAAAACCTTGTTAAACTTTGTGACATATTTCCATTCTGTGGAGGTCAGGCGCAAACGAACACTCCATAATTTTATTATACCATATTTCTTCAAACTGAAACATAATTATCAAAGTATACTTACGCAGATAGATATGAAAAGTCTTTATTAAAGTTTGTGCCTATTTCCATTCTATGGAGTCCAGGCGCGAACGCAGATCCGACAATTTTATTATACCATCCCTATTTAAGTTAAAACATACTTATCAAAGTATTATTATGTACATCTATATCAAAAACACTTGTAAATGTTTTCTTTTAATTTTTAAATTTTTTATGTCCATACTTTGTGGACCAGGCGCGAACGCAGACCCCACAATTTTAATGAATCATCATTATGCCAGATCAAACATACCCATTCCTGTGTCTCAATACATCTTCTATCATCATATGTGATCAGTTGTCTATAATAGAAACCTATTCGTGACCAGACACACACACAGACGTTAAGCTTATATATATATATATATATATATATATATATATATATATATATATATATATATATATATATTGACTTGAAAAGAAAGTTATCCAACAAATCAACTGGTATGGAAACCTGTGATTATAGGTCTTACAAAATATTATAGGCAGTGACATTCTATAAGGACAATCCCATCTAAATAAAGATTGCTCAATATACAAGATTGGGCAAATAAATCAAATTTTAGTCATTCAATAAAATTAAAAAAAATTATGACGTGAAATGTTTGAATTTCAAATCAAAAGATTTTTTATTATTCTATGTAAGACAAAGAATACATTTGATATATTATAACTCCTTATCCTATAGGATTTCGATTACTACCATCTCTTCAGAGGAGAAAATATTAGCATATAATTAGAATGGTTTACACCTTATTTGCTAAAATCAGTAAGGCATGGAAAATTACAATTAAAAGTTTTTTTTAAGTATTTAAATATCAAAGAGTAAGGGAAGTTAATGAAACGGATATAGAAAGTCACATAAATACTTAAAAAACTTACATTCAAAGACAAAGTAAAAATACAAAACTGATAATAAAAATACAAAACTGATAATAATAATAATAATAATAATAATGATAATGATAATGATAATAATAATAATAATAATGAAATAATTGTAAAACTTGTAATGAATCTGATAGAAAGGTTAACAAACCAATTAAATTCAAAAAAAGATAAAATTAAGAACAAGTTAACTGTAAAGCAAGGGTAAGTTGCCATATACAAAATAACTGTTTAAAAAGAAGCATAATCTATCAAGCCGCAATATATATATATATATATATATATATATATATATATATATATATATATATATATATATATATATATACTAGCATGGGTGCCCGGTGTTGCTCGGTCAATTTTAACTTTGATCCCTATTATGACCCCTTAGAATTTATTGTTTTGGACTCAAATTAAGTTAGATCCCTGTCCAAGGAACCCATATCTAAAATTTCAAGTGTTTAGACCCCGAATTGTCGGAAGAGTTTGGTAGAGTTCTCAAATGTCAAATCGTTGAATTTTGACCCCTTAACAGCCAAAGTTTTGGCCGAAAACCGATCCCAAAGATTTTCCCAAATCCCTGTTTATCAAATTTCGAGTCTGTAGACTAAAAATTGACAGAGTAGGGAAATTTACACAGACAGATACACAGACACACAGACAGACACACAGACACTTTCACTTTTATAGATATACTAGCATTTCAGCCCGGCGTTACCTGGGTGTTTGGAGGTGTATGTTGAGCAAAAAAAAAAAAAAAAAAAGGAAAAAAGAAAAAACGGTCAATTTTTTAAAATTTTGATCCCTATTATGACCTTTTAATATTTATTGTTTTGGGCTCAAATCAAGTTATTAAGTTAGATCCCTGTCCAAGGAACCTATATCTAAAATTTCAAGTGTTTAGACCCAACATTGTCGGAAGAGTTTGGTAGAGTTCTCAAAGGTCAAATCGTTGAACTTTGACCCCTTAACAGCCAAATTTCTGGTCGAAAACCGATCACCTAGATTTTCCCAAATCTCAGTACCGTGTATATCAAATTTCGGGTCTGTGGATTGAAAATTGACAGAGTTATTGCGTAGGGAAATGTACACAGACACACAGACACACAGACACGTTCACTTTTATAGATATACTAGCATTTCGGCCCAGCGTTCCCCGAGTGTTTTGAGGTGTATGCTGAGCAAAAAAAACAAAACAAAAAAACAAAACAAAAAAAAAACAAAACAAAAACGGTCAATTTTTTAAACTTTGACCCCAATTATGACCCCTTAACATTTATTGTTTTGGACTTAAAGCAATTATTAAGTTAGATCCCTGTCCAAGGAACCTATATCTAAAATTTCAAGTGTTTAGACCCAAAATTGTCGGAAGAGTTCAGTAGAGTTCTCAAAGGTCAAATCGTTGAACTTTGACCCCATTAACAGCGAAATTTCTGGCCGAAACCAGATCACATCGATTTTCCCAAATATCAGTTCCTTGTATATAAAATTTTGAGTCTGTAGACTAAAAATTGACAGTTATTGAGTAGGGAAATTTACACAGACACACAGACAGACAGGCACACACACATACACACTGACACGTTCACTTATATATATATATATATATATATATATATATATATAATTTTAATGATTAAAGTTAAATTCTGTAAATCAAAATACATACACATATATTTAAGTTAAGAATTAATTGTTGAAACAAGGAATATATAGAGAAAAACTATGTTTATTTTCTTAATCCATGGATTTTCAATAATGGCTCATATCATCAGAGGAAATGAAATGCAATTAGCAAAATGTTCAGCTATGAATAAACAAGTATTTTGATTTACAGAATTTAACTTTAATCATTAAAATTATATATTGCTCTATTTTTTTAAATATTGAGCTTTACCTTTTTGGCTGGGATCATTCTGGAAGTATTACCTCAATGTAATATCTGACAGGAAAATTCACTTGATCTCTAATCTGTGACTTATCTCATGTATATATATATATATATATATATATATATATATATATATATATATATATATATATATATATATATGATGATTGCAAAGTTTTGTCAAACGAGTACCATCCCTTCAGTTCATGTGCCCGAAGATGACTGTTCAGTCCTGCTAGCAGACATGACACTGAAGACGGTCATTGGTTTGGATGAAACAAATAACAACTGAACCCGTATCATCGTGCACTTTCATATGATGATTAACGAGACCTGCCTTGGACAACAAAGATCAGTCACACGCCTCATAAACCCTAAGATCTCCATGATTAGGCGGCAAGGTTTTATGTTTCCTATATGCTCTCTTGAGCCTCGCTCGATCTATCTTTGCTACTTCAAATTGTTCTGCGCCCCTGTATATCAGTGCCCTCCACTGCCTGCGATCATACTATCAACAGGAACATGAAAGTTCAGATTCTCCTTGATGCTATCACGAAAACGTTTTTGGGCTTGTGCTGGGGGTCTTTTGCCAAGAAGAAGTTAACCATAAAAGAACTGTTTTGGGAGTCGATAGTCATCAAGCCGAACAAGATGACTCACTCAACGCATTTGGTCTTAATAACAATGGTAGTAATACTGGTTGTTTTGGCCTTATTTAAGGAATAGGTATCAGGGACAAAAGTATCCCACTTTAAACCACTTTATGTGTCTAAAGCAGTGCTGATGAAACCTCGAGCATTTCTACAGTACAAGGTCCATATTTAAGACGCATATAATAGGGATGGCAACCCACATGTTTGATATATATATATATATATATATATATATATATATATATATATATATATATATATATATATATATATATATATATATGTATTGTCACAAACAGCCACCTCAACATCAAGTATTGTTTTAGTATTTTGTTAGTAGTATATAAGAGTAGTATAAGAGTAGATTTTTGATTGGCATGTTCTGACTGAACGAGAATCCACCCAAAACCTAATATTAAAATCAGTCTGGAGAGATTCTCTTTCCTTAGCCGAGTCGACGTTAGCAGCAAACACCTCCCACCTCCTCCAATATGAAGGCAAGCGACAGGTCGCTCTACAGTCAACGCACGTAGTGACCGCGCCGTGCCAAGAAGCAGAATAAGGAATCAGAACATGATTTCGTCAATTCTATTTTTGGAATCGAGGGGCGAAAAAGAAAGAAAGAAAATGTAATAATTCCCTCGTGCGAGGAGTTGTGAAAAAAAGTTTGACCGCGTAAAACGTGGTCTGGACAACCAAAGCGATGTCACATATCCAAGTTGGCAAAGACGGAAAAAAATATATCTGAATTAATCCCTCGATCAAGCTATTTTGGATAACCCAAAACGGATGCCGACAGGCATGTTTAAAAGAAAAGAGTTGAACTGTAAGTGAAAAAAAACCCCCCAAAAAACAAAAAACAAAAACAAACTTTACTTTCTTTCTCTGTCGGGCTGGAGATCGGACTTTTTCTCGTGTAGACTGGTTGCTTCCGTTTACCTTTTGTCTGTCTGTTATAGGATTCTCTTTCAGTTAGTATGTTAAAAATATTCCCCGATCCCATTAGCTTTGAATATATTTGTTCTAGTTAAATCTTTCTTTCCCCTTATCATTAATAAATTTAGTTTTCTATGATTTGAAAGTGTTTGTTTCGTTATCTCTTGTAAATCTTATTGTCTTCGATTTTTTGTGTTTATTTTGTATCCGCCTGTCTCACCGAAAATAATTGTTATTTTATTTGTTTCAAACCTTTTTTGTATAAAAAAGGAAACTTGAACCCAATCTGGGACCTATGAACATACCCCTACTGCAGGAGATTTATCTGCCTGTGATAAGCGTTTGCTATCCATAAATGCCCATCCATACCCCTGTGTTTGCATTTTATTGCATTTTATTGTTATATTTAAATATTGCCCTGGCCGTATATATATATATATATATATATATATATATATATATATATATATATATATATATATATATATATATATATATATAAGCATGGCGACCAGACGACGCCCAAGATTGAATGATGTCATCGAAATCGGCAAAATCGCTCATTTTTCAAACAAATCGATTAATTGTGTGCTCTAGTGGGGGACTCGATGCACAGGAAAGAAGCTTCACATGCTTCCCGCAGTGAAAGTCTACAATATATTATTGTCTACATTGCACTGTAGAGAACTTACTATCGATTTTGTAAAATTAATTTTTATATATAAAGGCTTAAAGTTGAAAATGTAAGTCATGCGCCATTGTTCAATTGTGTTCTAACCAGAAACATTTATTTCGAATGCACTCTTAAAGGTTAAAATGCAAAAGTCAAGTATCATGCTTAAGCCACATTAATTTCGAACGTGCCCCTGTCATATCAAAGAACTTACTGCTGATTTTATGTACTTGGTCTTACTGCTTGCGTTGTGATAATGGCCTGAATTTTAGTTTAAAATAAAAAAGCAAGTATTATGTTTTTTTTATGCTTTAAAGTGAAAATTCATTTCGAACGCGCATCTGTCGTATCAAATAACATGCTGTTGATTTTATATTTTGGGCCTTTCGGCTTCTGTGTTAATAAAACTTCTAAAATGTAATTGTAATATTAGGCTGTGTAAAGTGTTAACTTTGATCAAAACCGCATGTTCTTTCTTTCATCGGGTTATTTCGATTATCGATTTATCGATACTTACTGAAGTCATTCCAATAAAACCTTTCTAAGAACACTGACAGACACATAAAGTGCCTTCGTGGAACACAATTTTGACACAAAATGAAATACAATCATAAACAATGTCACAAATGCTTACGTTAAGAATTCGAACCGCGAGTTTGAGGGTGGATCTGTAGATCATAAAGAAGATTCAATCTTCAGGGGTCACTAAGATATTTTTTGTGACTCAATTTTTCGCGATATCTATACTAATTGTTAATATTAGTAGAAAAAATGGTTTATGATACAGAGGATCGATTCCTATGCGTATTGCTTTTAAACACAATGTAAAGGGGTCAACTCCGAGGAAAAGAAAGTTTTTTTTTTGTTTTTGTGAACTTACCTCCCTTGTGCTGGGCATATGTCATGTTTTCTTTTTCTGTGATTTTGTGATTATGGGCGTCCAAATGCAGTTTAGTTCTATGCTGGAATGAATAATGATGTTATCATTATCTATCATATGTGCTGCCTCTTTAAGTTTTCTGATCCGCCATCTTTCTTCTGTATTCAGTATTTTGACATCAGCCAACATTCGGGAATCGTTTTCCCTTTCTTCTACACATGAATAGCAATGTCACAAATGCCTACAATTTTCCATAGGTGTTACGGTTTTTGTGTCATAATCTAGGGGTAACGGAACGCCACAAACAATTATTTAAAATGAAAAAGAGTGAAAAAAAAAAAGATAATTTGAAAAAACAAATTTTATTACAAAGAAAAGAAAAGAAAAACAAAATAGAAAGGAAACGAATTACTAATAAGCTTTTTACAATCGTAACAGTGCAATCGTAACAGTGCAAAGGGGAATAACTTTCTGTTTTTAGTTATTTCCCTTTTTATTTAAGTAATTGTTTTTTTGTAGTACTGTTTGTTTTGATATTTTTGATATAAATGCTGTTGGTTAAATATAATTCAGAAAAATCTATATATACCAGTTCAATAACTGGTATATATAGATTTTAATATACGAAAGAGTTTTTTCTCTGTATCTTGTTGTCCAGCTCATTTGTTATTTAACGACTCGAATTTTTCTTGTGAGTTCTTCGGTCGGAGTCATAAGGTCCGGTCACCTATGAACGCGTCCCAGTGATGTATTATAACTGACTATAAATAGCAATCTTTCGCTATTTATAGTTGTGGCTAGAGAATGTTCTAGATAAAACAGAAAAAAACAACTTTTCTGTTCCAACTTTTTTTAAAATCTCCAGAGACGCCAAAAAACGTTTTACATTCAAATTCTTAAGCAATACTTTTTATATTATTTTATATAATATTTTGTTGTTATTTCCTTTTAATTAAGTAATTTATTATATTTTATATCATTATATAATATTTTAAGTATTTTTATTTTGTTATAATTATAAATTATATTAATAATTATATTTATTATATTTTATTTTCATTATATGTTATTATTTAGATAATTAATATTATCTTTTGTGTAATAAATCATAATTTCTTCATATCGTAAGAGGAAAATCGTTTTTCGGAAAATGAAAAGGAGGTCCGGTGGTCATACAATTCAGTAGTTCTAGATTTACCTTACGCTAGACCCTCTCACCACATTACAATATTCACTCTATTGGTTGGCGCTACTTAGATACTCCTAGATTTGGTTTTAAAAAAAAGTATTTTCTAAAAAGAAAAACATAGTCGCGTAAAAAATATTCTATCGTTTGGAGTGCAACAACATTTACAATGTATACAAAATAATAGTAAAAAATATGTTCGTAAAGTTCTTTTCAATCCTCTGCTAAGTGATATACCGCTCACTGTTTTCTGGGTAATCCGAAAACAAACAAATCTCTCTCTAAATGGGAGTGGGAGTTAAGTGGGCTGTAAAAAATGAATATACTGTTGTAGTATGATCTACCTAATAAACATACGTGGAGTGTCAACCATATAAATATGGTTGGTACCGTAAAGACAGGAGAGACCCAACGAGAGCCCCAACAAGAGACTCAGAGAGACAACCAGATCGGGAGTCGACGACCATCCAGCCGATACCTTATCCAGGGACGGCCTTCCCATCACTATACTAATGGACTCGATGTGAATATTAGATATTAGATGCTTTCTTGCTCTCAATATATCGGTTTTATTTTACTTTTGTGTTGTAGTTATTTATTCCATGTGTTCTGTCGAGTTTCGACATATATGCAAGGAGAAACATAAACGTACACGTCAAAACATACACACTTAATAAATAGTCATAAACGCCCCTAAATGCATACATATATAGGAAAGAACGTAGACAGCAAAAAAAAAAAAGCAGATACAAACACATACATAGTAAAAACGCATTGATGATCCAAACCTATTTACGCAGTAAAAATGAAACCGAGGCACACGCTTACATACACAGAAACATACATATATACACGAAAACGTTATTTACGCACATAGAAAGAAACGCATGCACGCGTAAGAGGAACACAAACACGAAATGCACGTAAATAGAGAACGACTATGGACACACATGTACAGAAATGCATGTGTGTGCATTTTTAAATAATTACGATAGAAGATCTGTTGGGGTCGTTCATTGTTTTATTAATCGAGGATCTTTTCATTGAGCCGCGATATATGGGTGTATTGACAGGCGGAGTCTGTGCGCAATAAATTAACTTCTGTATCTCTCGCCACATCCCCGACCTTGATACTCATCCAATCTTCATCTCCATCATCATCTTCTGTTTCTTATTTCTGCCTCTCCTTCACGCATGCCATTTGCAACTCTTAGGGTAACTAACGACTTCTGTTTTGTCATTTGCTTAGGTGTGGGTGCGTGTGTATGTGTGTGGAGGGGGTTATACGAAAGATTTATCGGTTCATATCGGCCTCTCTTCGAGTCTCGATCGAATTCCGAACTTTATATTATGTATTTATTTGTTTTAATTTCAAACGTTTTTTTTGTTGTTTCAAGTTTGTGAACATTTTCTTTTTCTCCAGCGCCAACCTCTTTCGGTTCTATTTTTTTGTTTATAATTTTTATTTTTAAATCAAAGTAGTATGATGGAAGTGTTGTAACTAGAAATAAATATAATACAAAAGATTGTCTGTGAAATGGAATGCTGGGGATTGAGGAATCGATTTGTGGAGCTGTGCCTGCATAAACCACGTATATGAAATACACACACACACACACACACACACACACACACACACACACACACACACAAGGGAAGATAACTCTGATTTAAGAAAAATATGGTTTCACATAAGCTAATATGCGAGATTTTTCTCCTGGTCAGAATTCATTTGTATAGTTTAAACAACATAATTCGAAACCAATTAGAGTTATTCAATATAACAGAGTTTCACCTACAACTATCGAACTAGCTGAGACAGCTCAGACGCTAGACTTTTAGTCAGTGGAAATTAAAGGTTTAGAGTTCAAGCTTAAGGTTGGGAAAACGGTTAAATAAAACCACATTGATGAATTTTGAAAAGACGAAACATTTGTCTGTGTGTATATATATATATATATATATATATATATATATATATATATATATATATATATATATATGTATGTATGTAAGTATGTTGTGTCAGGTCATGTCATATGCTACTGGTACCATGTAACCCAGTACTACCTGCCTCATGGTCGGGTCACCAGCGACTAAACTGGTTCCCCCGCCAGACTTGTTTGGTGAGGAGGGTGGCTAGTCTCCCTGAAGGATTAGAAACAAGACCTTCCAAAGGGCGAATGAACCCTTTTTCGGGTTCAACGGCCAACTAGCACCGTGTGTGTTTGTGTGCATGTATGTGTGTGTTGGGGTGGAGAGGGCTCCCATAAGCCGTGTTGAAGGCAACCTTTCTAGGAGAAACAAATCTCTGATTTAAAAAAAACCATAAAGCGGGAAACCAGTACCCGCATTAAGCTGGTCTGCAGTTTAACTTGTTGCTGGCTATATTTCTCTTGCTTGTTGCTGGATCTAAAAAAATTTAACAGAGAGAGAGAGAGAGAGAGAGAGAGAGAGAGAGAGAGAGAGAGAGAGAGAGACTAGCTGTCGTACAAAGCTAAAACTCATCTGTGTATAGATACTCCGTCAGGCATTTGTCTATAAAAATGGTCCTGTGGCGATGGAAAAGTTGTGACGCGTAGAGGCTTGAAATGCTGGAAGCATGTAATAATTGATCTCAATGACCGTCTTCAGTGTGATGCCTGCTTGAGCGTGTGAATTCACCGGTAGGACTAAAAAAAAAGTCATTTTTGGGCTCATGGCCTTTAAGTGTCTGAGGGAGTGGCATTCGTCTGACAAGACGTTGCAATCATCATATATATATATATATATATATATAATCTCCACACACATACACACACATACTTGTATAGTTTGTTTATTATACAAACATTATTGGTTACATATATGCATACATGTATCAGCGGCAGCATAATTCAGGGATAACGCCTCACGAAACTATATACAAGCTCTGTCCTGCATTGAGCACGCTTTAATAATCTCGAGAGTTTCATTGGATTTACATCTAGGAAACCAATCGATACAACTATTATATGCATATGCACACACACGCACACACACACATATATATATACATATATATATATATATATACATACAAAGAGCTAGATAATTATTAATTATATGTTCATATGAAATATATTTCTTCTCGATTGTACATGAACACATTAAGCAATAGAGAAGAAATACAGATGTCATATAAACAATCAAACAATGACATTTATATATAACACGGAGTTGAATATTGTTTCCGTTTTAGATTTTGTCTGAAAACATGTATATATTAAATGAATGTTACAGTCGACTGTAGAATTTTATACAGCGATGAAGTCTTTTCATGAATATTTATCATATTTTGCATAAAAATATGTTCTTGAAATGTGAAGAAATCATTACCTGCCAATAGCATGCTTGTGAATGTAAACGAAACGTGTTTCTGAATAACTAAGATTTGAATAATGTTAAATTAAGAGCTCTAGTCGCCCCTTTTTTTAGCAACAACATAAACCATTATGTAAACACACACACACACACATATATTATATATAAATATATATATATATATATTTATATATATATTTAAAGTTTGTTATTGAAATATCGTTAATTTCAATGTATACTGTTTTAGTTTAACGGGTCTAGATTGTTATTTTAAAAAAACAGTCACCGTTAATTTTGAGTTAAGCTCAATGTGTCTATTTAATAGGGGCAGAGCATATATAGTGCAAAATTTTGTTAAAAATTCAAAGACTCACGTTTTCTTTTTATAACCTTCGTTTATTTCTTGGATTTTTTCCATTACAACTGTTTCGTTAGTGGGAAGGCAATTTTACGATTTACGTGTCCATAAAAATATCCTGTCCCCACCAACTTCTTCAGATGTTTTTCCATTAGATTTTTACAACAAAAGGTATATTTTTAACATGCTGAACATCGTATTCGGGTAAAAAGACTTCCAAAGCCATGCCTCCACTTTCACCATCTTTTTGTGATAACATAAAATTTAAGTGAACAGTTGAGAGCAAATGTCAAATATTTAACAGTAGATTGTAGAATGTATTCGCTTCAAAACTTCTTTCAAGAGTTTTAGCTGAGTTTCATACTTAATTCGTTCCAATATTTAAAATGATTCATTGTAACACTAAAAGTTGTTTCTTATTTTTCAGGTAATATTTGATTCCTGACATACTATAATTGTATATTTAATTAAATATGCCTCAAAAGAAGAAGCTTTCAGAGATTAAAAGGGCACAAATTGTTGCTTTATCTGGTGAAGGATATTCTCAGATAGAAAATAACAGGTAGACGGAATGCTCCAGGAATGGACTTCAAACAACGATTAAAATGTACAAGGAAACAAATTCTTTCAAACCAGAAAAGACTACAACAGACAGATCTTTGAAAAAAGCATCCTTGCAGATAGGAAGAAAAGCTCTTCAGAGCTTGCTGCTGAAGTTAGCTAGGATGCACCCAAAACAAAAAAAAAACATATCAGAACGAACACTAAGAAGGTTGCTAGATGTGGGATTTAAAGGGTGCAAAGCAAAAAATAATCCATACTTGTCTCAGGCCAACAAGAAAAAAAAACGACTTTGCAAAAAAGAAAAATATGAAAATTGGAAACCTGATAATTGGGCCAAAATTCTTTGGTCTGACAAATATGACTTTGAGATACGTTAACAGCTTCTATTTTCTAAATTTTGAAAAGAACAATTGAATGTTTTTATGTTAATACACATCAATTCTATTCAAAAATTGTAGAAAATTATCATTTTTTAATCAGATTTTTGGCACCTCTGGGGCGGTTTATGTTCGCTGTAGGAAGGGAGAGGCATTTCATACTGATTGTCGGGTTACAATTGTCAAATTTGAAGGAAGAAGCGTTATGGTTTCTTCAGACATTGTACACATGTGAAGGCAGAATGGACTACACAATTTATACTAACATGCTGGACCAGGTTTACTAAACCTTTTTCACTAAAATATTTAATAACATTCCAAGTGATGTAATCTTCAAACAAGTTTCAAAATGCAAATGTTTCAATGGGTTGGCTTGAGAAAAATGGGACTCCAGTGATGAAGTGGCCCCCTCAATCTCCAAACCTAAATCCTTTTGAATCTTCGTGGTCCCATCTAAGGAAAAGAGTGAGAATGCACAAATGTTCATAAAAAAAACAATTAGAAATCAAACTTCACGAAGAGTGGCAGAAAATAGATCGAACCACCTGCAACAATTTGGTCAATAATATGAAAAAAAAAACAAATAAAAGCTGTTACAAAGGTAAAAAGAGAAATTGCCAAATATTAATTATTGTTAAAATAGATTCTTAACCTTTTAATATATAAGTTTGAATCATAATTTCGCTTTTTATTATTGGTGCCCCATAATTTTGTCCATGACTGTATATCCAGTATTGTTAACCTCACTGAGGGCATAACTAATATAGATTAAAGTTATCGTTAGAAAAATAACAATAAAAACGATATAAATCTACATCGATAAAATAGCACGTGAACACAGTCGAGGCTTCGTAGCTTCGTAGATGACCTGTAACTGCAAGCGGACAACAATTTGGCACTATCCAGGCTCAACATCGATTCATTTTGGTGATCTAACGTGATTATGTCGTATATATCACTAGTACTATGTATTACACTAAACTACACTGAGGTCCCCACTTGTGGGTATGGGAGAGTGTCGAGCTACCGTTTTGTTAACACTACACTCAAATCAAACTCAGACTGATCTCTCAGAGACACATGTATAGTTTAAAAACAAATTATCGTTTAGAGGTCTTTCTCCTTTTGTTTCTGTAATACAAATAATTTACAGAAATTAGAATCCCGGACGATCTTGCTAGTGATTTATATATCTAATACATGGTGGAACGATAAAATTGTGGCCTTAGAAAAGACGACATGATTCCATTCCCGTTTGATGAAATCCGTTTTTCTTTATTTGATGAAGACCATCCACTAGTTGTACAAATCCGAAAGGCGATAAGAGCCTTCTATCATGTCTGAAAGTAACACAGTATTCAATGAGCGAGATCGGAGATGCTTCTTTGTACAACTTATGCGCTATACCAATCCTAGTTATGACAATAGGACCATTGCTAGCTCCCTCAAGATGCATCGGTGGAGTACCACGAATAACAGGGACGTGGCCAGAGTGATGAAAAAAGTTTTCAGCCACGGTTATGGTCTTTGGTGTGGTTTCAAATTCTATCTCACATCTTCGAAGTCGGCTTGAAAGTCAACACCAAAGTGTAACTGGATGTGCTAAAGAGTGTGGTGATCTCCTGGTGCAATCAAGCGGTCGCTGGCAGACCCTGGGTGTGGCAGCAGGATTCGGCGCTGGCCCACAAATCTAAAGAAACCCAGGCTTGGCTTCAGAAAGTGTTATGACTTTGTACCCTTCTCTTACTGTCCCCCTCCTCCCCCGATGTGAACCGTCGTGAACATCACCAACATGACCTCCCACAATACCAAAGCCAACCTGATCACTGCTATTCGCCGAGTATACGCCTGCCGGAGCTTGTCGAGAAGGCATGTTCTCAGTTCCGGGCCCGTATCGAGGCGGTGATTGAGGTTGACGGCGACTACATTGATTAGTCAGCTCTGTTACATCATAAAGTCACCTAAATTGACTTTTTCAATAAAATTTAAAAAATAAAGCTGCAGTGTTGTTTTTTTTTAGGGTGACAAATTTATTGTTCCATCCTGTATTTACCATGATGATTTTTACCCTGACTCATATTGCATATTCTATGTTTACATCGTTATTATTTGGTTCGATTATCAACATAATATTTTTTCCGAGAAAAATGTTTAAATTATCTTAAACAAAGCGTTACAATTCTATTAATTACATGATGGTAACATTGCAGGTTGTCTGAAGATACTGTCTTCCTGATCTAAAATGCACCAGACATGATATTACTTTTTTTTCTTTTCAGATCTCAATTATGTTCTGCAAAGTAAAAAGAGTAAACAACTTCCCTCTACAAAAAAACAAAACAATAAAAAAAACCACCATGAAAAAATATTTGAAGAGAGAAAGAACTTGAAGCATAAAAACTTATTAAAAAAAATTATCAGATTTGACATAAAAATAATCCGAAAATGCCGTAAAACAAAACAAAATAAAACAAACCCTATTGACTATGTCTTATGTTCTTATTTCAGGGTTTGAAAATGACCTCATAAAATACCTATCTTTACTTTCTAAATATTTATTTAATTTTGTTTAATTTTGTTTATATACTATTTATCTATATAACTATAAAAGTGAAAATGTCTGGCTGTGTGTGTGTATGTATGTGTGTGTGTGTGTGTTTATGTGTGTGTGTGTACATTTCCCTACCAAATTACTCTGTCAATTTTCAGTCTACAGACTCGAGATTTGTCATAAGGGATATTGATATTTGGGAAAATCTTCTTAATCAGTTTTCGGCCAGAAATTTGGCTGTCAAGGGTTCAAATTTCAACGATTTGACCTTTGGAAACTCTATCAAATTCTTCCACCAATTTTGGGTCTAAACACTTGAGATTTTAGATGTAGATTACTTGAACATGTGTAAAACATTTTAATTTGATTTGAGATCAAAAAATGTTAAGGGGTAAAAATTGGGGTCCAAGTAATAAAAAATAAAATACCTCTGCGGTCTCTACGAAATTACTCAGACAATTTTTGGTCTAAACATTTAAAATCTTACATAAAGTGTATTCACACGTAGGGCAAGTTATGAAGAGAACATAGGGCTGAACTGCAAGTATAAAAGTGAAATTGCCTGTCTGTTTGTGTATACATTTCCCTACCAAATAACTCTGTCAATTTTCAGTCTAGAGACTCGAGATTTGACATAAGAGGTATGGAGATTTGGGAAAATCTTTTCAATCGGTTTTCAGCCAGAAATTTGACTATCAAAGAGTCAAACTTCACATATTTGACTGTTGAAAACTCTACCAAACTCCTCCGCCAATTTTGGGTCTAAACATTTGAAATTTTAGACATTGGGCATGGATCAAACATTTTAATTTGATTTGAGCTCAAAACAATAAATGTTAAGGGGTAAAAATTGGGGTCAAGGTTAAAAGAAATTTACCTCTGCGGTCTCTATCAAATTACTCAACCAATTTTGGGTCTAAACATTTGAAATTGTACATATAGTGTATTCAGACATAGGGCAACATTTTAAATTTGTTTTTAGCCGAAAATTTGGATGCCAAGGGGTCAAAGTTCAAAAGATCGGACATTTACGGTTTCTAGCAAACTATTCAGTCAATTTTTGGTCTAAACATTTGAAACTTTACATAAAGGGTATTCATATATGCAGTAAGCTTTTTAATCAGTTTTTGGGCGAAAATTTGGCTGATAAGAGGTCAAATTGAAAGAGATGCCCTTTGTAGACTCTACCAAAATCCTCCGCCAATTTTGAGTCTAAACACTTGAAATTTTAGATGTAGGTTACCGGGTCCAACCTTATATATATATACAGAGAGAGAGAGAGAGAGAGAGAGGGAGAGAGAGAGAGAGAGAGAGAGAGAGATGCACATAAATTATGAGCAGTACATAGGGCCCGAGGAAAGCCGGGTTGAACTGTTAGTAACGTATAAACAACATTTAATAGATACTACAAAATATGTATTAGAATCGAACTCAAAACCTCTAAGTAGAATTCGCTGTAGTGCAACTCTTAAACAACACCTACATGCAGGAGGCCATTTGTCAAACAATGGAAACGTTATAGCAACTAAGATGAGGAAAACAGCCTGTAAATATTTTAGATAATTCAATCATACGAATAGAGAGAAGGAATTGCATCTATGTGTTTTAGATACTTCACAAAGAAGAAAAACACACGCGCACATTGACAAAGAGCATCACACACGCACAAAGAGTTGCAAAAGACAAATATTAATGAGTCTTATGCTGCCATATTTACTGACCCGTAACATTTTCCTAGAGCTTATAAATATAAATAACCCTATATATATATATATATATATATATATATATATATATATATATATATATATATATATATATATATAGGGGTTATTTATATTTCATATTTATGTGTTAAAACAAATCTTCCTTTCGGATTGGTTGCCAAGACAACATCAACATTCCAATTTTTCATTTCACACAAGATGAAAATTAAAAATAGTTCAAGTAGACGTCTGGTGACATTTAAAGATGGCTTTATAAAAAAAAATACAAAACTAATAATGGTACTTGAATGATAAAATTGTGCAAACATTTCTCGTTTATCTGTGTAACTACACTGTTTACACATTGCTGTTATTAAATATTAATCGTATTAGTGTTTACTATTCATCGATTTAGTCTTTATTAATCGATTTGTATTTAATGTTGATAGGTTTATAGATATATATATACACTAATGTGATTGATAATTTAAAATTCAAATTAGAATTAAATTAAAAATCCGTTTCACAAGAAGGAACAACAACAAAGTCAATAATTTGTACGATCGTTTCGGAAAACAATGTTTTTATTGTGGTAGACATTAAGCCACGGAGAATAATTTTTACATATAGTATTTTTAAATTATCCATCACAGTACTGAATATTAAATTAGCTCTAGAATATTTACCTATCGAGCTTATTATATATCTAAATTACAACGAGCACTTTTTCTTTTACATTAAAATACACACTGCTCTTTAGACTATTGTTCTAATCTCCTTTAAATTTATATATATATATATATATATATATATATATATATATATATACCTATATATATTAGTCTATTTTGTATTTTTTATTTTATAGTTAACTATTTTATTTACTAATGATCGATCTTATATTTACTATTAATGCATTTTATTTTATCAAAAATAGTTATATCTAGTATTAATTAATTTTTCTTTGCTATTAATCGAATTCTTTATATATTTTATTGCCCTTTTCTATTTACACATAGTTAATTCTTTATTTATTATGAAACAATTTAATAAATTTAAATTTACTATGAATCGATTTGATTGATCGACTTTAATTTACTATTAATCAAATGTTTATTTTCTATGAATCGATTTTTATTAACTATTAAACGATTTTGACTAACTACTAATCGATGTTTAGTTATTTTTAATTGATCTTTTCTTTACAGTTAACCGAAATATTTTAAACTTTAAACCGATTTTAAAAACTTTATTTATTTACTATAAATCGATTTTATTAACTATTAATTAATTTTTCGTTAGTTCAGTCGATTTTTAAAATGTTTTAATATCAATCGATTTTATTAACTAATAATAAATTTTTAATTATTTCAGTCGATTTTTTAAATTTTTAAATTTTTTAAATATACTTTTATTAACTATTAAGTGACTTCTATTTACTATTAATCGATTTTTAGTACTAATAGTTTTTTTTATATTTACTAATTATTAATCAATTTTACTTAATCACCTTTTATAACGTTATTATAACTTTTCAATGAACTATCAAATCTATTTTAATCAGTACTAATCTATTTTTATTTACTATTAATTACTTTTATTTTATTTTATAATGAACGATTATTTATTGAAATAATAAACACAGTGCTAGAATGTATTAAAATCAAAACTAAAAATTAAATGTTTATCATTGGTTAATATTATTAATTGATTTTTTAAATAGTATTAGTCTATGTTGATTTAATAATTTAGCTGTTTTATTTACCATTATTCAATGTTAATTACCATTTTTTAATTTATAATTATTTATATTTAATTTGTCATTACAATTATTTAATTTTTAATTACTAATAATTGATTTTTCACTAGTAATATATTTTTATTTACTAATTATCGATATTTACTAATAATAACCTATTTGTATTTACTATTAAACAATATTCAATTACTATTAATTGATTTTTATTTACACTTGAATAATTTATGTTAATATAAATGGATTTTTATTTATAGTAAAAATATTCATTAGAAACTTAACAAAACCCATATAATCATACAAACAGTATTACGTACGTACACTTCAATGAAGGTTCCTCTCTATTAGAAACCATGTCGCAATAACAAGAGAAAAGATGTTATTTTGTTGTTCCTCTACTTTATGACTTATGCTATTTGTTTATCTAATTTATCCGACTGCTATTACAACTACTACTACTACTGTTGTGTTGTCCTCTTTATTTACATCATTTATTTATTTACTTCGTGCCCTTTCTCTCTTTTTTACGCTGCTTCTTCAGCTATGACTATTTTTTGTTTTGTACTCACAACTTATTCTTCTACTGCTATTTTTCGTATCATGCAGCTAAATCGCTAAAACATCCATTGTGCAAAAAAGCAAGCAATATTATAAGATTTCTTTTTATTATGTAAATTGACTGATTTCTTGATTTTAGTCAAGCGAGATTTCCACATACAGATATTCTTTCACAAAGTCTTCACGTCTGTGAAACACATTACCGCGGGACTGCTTCGCTACAAATTATGATATGGTCGTTTTAAAATCCAATGTCGACATATTCCTGTCACAAACTGTCTCCACATGTACTTAAACTTAATACATTCTATCAATTACACTTAATCCTCTTATAAGCTTTATTATCTTTCAAATTGTAATCATTACTTCTCATAAAAATTCGTCCTCTGATGGCCTTCGGCCTTGATAAGTAGTGACGTATTAGTTCAAAGCACAAAGTAAAGTATAGAAAGCATTGTAATATATAATATCGAAAACACTTTTAATTTTTAATTAAAAAACTTAAAAACTTCCGTCAATGTATTTAGTTTTTCCGTCGGACGTTGAACAACAAACATGTATAGTGTCAACACTATACACGTTTGTTGTTTGCTTATGGATAACCTGGACAGTCTGGTGTCCGCATGATCAATTGTTACTAAACTTGGTCAAAATATTGGTTCTTGCCTAACTTAGAACCGATTTAATTTTCAAATATCTAGGTCAAATATTAAGGTCAAGGTCAAAATATCGGTTATTATCTTACTTAGAACCAATTTAATTTTTAGATATCTAGGTCAAATGTAAAAGTTCAAGGTCCAAAAGAGTTAAAGCAATACTTTTGACGGTAGTTTTAGTTCTGTGCGTCATAGTTCGTATTTTAGCCAACGAAATCCAGCGTTTACTTTGACCATGAAAAGTACGGTCAAATTTGATTTTGTTACAGAATTTCAATTTCTGATATTGTTGCAAAAACTCTCTGATAACAACAAAAAAAAAACACCATGTAAAATTTCAGCCTTGACAGATCAATAGTATTTTTTTCAATTATCGACGTTTTCATCGCATAGATTCGGGTGTGATACTGTCGACATCTCCTATGCGTTAGGAAGTAAAGAAGAAGAAAAATATAAAAAAAATAAGAAGAAATAATGTTTTCACCAGAAGCAACAAGTAAGATTGTTAATTAAGGTATGGCATACAAAAGATACGTCAATGCATTTTAGAGTTAGTTTTGCGATAGTTTACGACAGTTTGCAACAGTTTGCAAGAGTTTGGGACAGTTTTGACACAGTTGAAGGCAGGTTGTGACTTGAACAAATTCAAATATCTGGGATACTGGATCACATTTGATGGAAGGGCACGACTGAAATACAAAGTTGCATAGTCGTAGCCAAAGTCACTTTCAAGATTGTTATCAATCACGACCAACAGAAACATTAGGCACCAAATTCAGAATACTCTGAACGTATGTACGGTCTGTTCTATTATATGGTTTTGAGTGTGTCCAGACACTCACCAACAGTACGAGGAAAAGACTAGAGGTAACTGAAACTTGGTTTCTGAGGAAAATTTTGAAGAAATCCTGGACAGAAAAGAAAACAAACCAGGAGATATTTGAAATGACAAACACAGAAAGGTCTCTTATAAGAACAGTACGAAAAAGACAAATGAGATTCATGGGTCATGTCTACAGAAAAAGCGGAATAGAACAGATTAGTTTGACAGGAAAGATCATGGGTAGAAGAAACAGAGGACGATAACGAGAAATATACATTGACAGTCTGAATACATGGCAACATAATGAATGCAGAGAGAGAGAGAGAGAGAGAGAGAGAGACAGAGAGAGAGAGAGAGAGAGAGATATGTAGAGCCATAGCCGTCAATAACACAGCAGGACACCACTTGATGGTGATTTCGAAATTAAGCCCGACAACAACTATTAAATGTTTGGGCACTTCTAGAAAAGAATATGTTCTATCGACGCTTTTAGCGATTGAAATGCTACTTCAAATAGATTTAACGAAGCCATTGACAAGTATGCAAATGACCAAGCCGTGACGTCAATGTCAGGTCACAGCGATAACGGAGGAAGAGGAAGGAATAAACGCAGTTTTTTTTTGTAACTACGTTGCGGCACGACAACAACTTTTAAACAAGATGCAACACTCATTTTTATCCTCCGAACTTTTATAACAAGATTTTCGGACGACCATATACCGTAAGGCAAATTGCAGGCATAATAGTTGGTTATACGAGGGGCGTGCAATAAGTAATGCCCACTTCCCATAGTAGTAGAGCAACGAAACTTGGTACAGTTATTAGTCTTTCTCGACATTGGAAACACTCAAAGTTATGCATTTCTCCCATCGTTTGATGCAGCTCTGGAGACCGTTTTTGAAGAACACCACAGGTTAGTCCTCCAACCACGATGTGACTTCAGAAACCAAGGCTGCATCATCTGGGAAACGCTTTCCTTTCAAAAACGACTTCATGGCTGAGAAGTGGTGAAAGTCAGAGGGTGCAATGTCAGGATGGTAGGGAGGATGGGGAGGATGGGGGAGGATGGGGGAGGATGGGGGAGGATTTCATAACCACACGCCTGTGCTTCTGATCTGGCGACGTGCGAGTTGTGGACCGGAGCGTTGTCCTGCAGGAGGAGAGTACTTTTGCTGATCTTGCCCCGTCTCTTGATTTTGATAGTTTCCCTTAATTTTCTTAATAGGCTCCTGTAATTGTGGTAGTCTTTGCCAGGAAATCTGTCATCACTACTCCGTCCTTATCCCCAAAAAACTGTGAGCATGACCTTGTCAGCGGAGGGCTGCACCCTTGCCTTCTTTGGAGGCAGTGAGTCCAAGTGCTTCCACTGCATTGACTGGGCTTTGGTCTCTGGATTATAGTGATGGATCCAGGTTTCACTCTGTGTAATCAGTCTTTTGAAAAACTTTGACTCATCTTCTTGGCACATCTCCAAATTCATCCTCGAGCACTCGACGCGTTCTCGCTTCTGGAATAGTGTGAGTAACCTGGGAATCCATCTGGCAGACACCTTATGCATATGCAAATGGTCATGAATGATAGTTTCCACATACCCTGTATTAATCTTGACATCTTGGGCTATTCGGCGAATAGTAATGCGCTGATCTTCCAAAATGGCAGCCTAAACTTGACGGACATACCTCATCAATGGCAGAAGGGGGGCAACCAGGTATGGGAGCTGTTTCCACAGACTTCCGGCCATGTTTGAATTCACGATGCCAGCGTTTTACAAGGTCATATGATGGGGCATTATCACCATAAGCTTCTTTCATTTCATCAAACGTCTCCTGTGGTGTGCATCCTTTCAAATACAAAACCCGGATCACTGCTCAGCATTCAACAGGCTCCATTTCACACCTGACTCAGTTCAAACACCTGTAAAACAGAAACCACAATAAGTTCAGAGCTGTAATTTGCCACATAACTCGTAGAGATATAAATCATTGCACATGCAAAATTTCAGCTAGATCAGACAAATGGAAGTGGGCCAGGGACATTACTTATTGCACACCCATCGTAACTGCAGAATAAGAAACTGTGAATTAGCTCCGAGGGGGGAAAAAAGGAATGCGACTTAATTGTCGCTAGCTTGGAAAATACGTGTCAGGCGGCTTGATGTGGAGACAACCGGTAATAAATGTATTCTCTTTCAACCGAAAAAACAAACTCGTGTTGAATTTGTTTCCGTTGTTTATTTGCGAGAATTTCATGCACAACGTCGGTACGTGTTAAAATGTAACAACAACGTTACGGATAAACAACTCGTAACACCCATAGATGTAACTAACACTTGATTTTTATATGAGATACATACATATCTGAGTGTTCAATTAATATGTCTCTATCTCTAAAACGGGGAGTTCCTATTTACAATGTCTCCCCACGGGACAGAGTTAGACACCAGGGTCGTTTGTAACATGGAGAAAAGGAACAAAAATAAAAATGGTCTCAGTCGTGAAGGATCTATCCTCCATCGACAGAGAACAAAAAACTGAAGTGTAGCATCTGAAAAACAGATGGTATTTATTTGTTTCCCCACAAAAGCAAATTGGACAAAAGGTCGTTTTTTAATGTGGGGGAAAACCAACTCCCCCAAAAAGGGGGCACTCTGGCAGTGTCCAAATAAATAGTAATTGTCTCGGTATGAAGGGTTTCCCCATACATTGACCAAGGACCAATTGATTAAGTGAAGCATCAGAACAGACACTACACTTTGATCTTGTTTATATAGTTTATTCTGGTTTTACAAATGTTACAATCAATTCTTTATAATTAAAAGTAAAATTTCACAAACAAAAGCCAACTTAGGCACAAGGCCCTGCAAGAAGTTTGGGGAGGTGAGGGTGCAGGGTCTTTGTAACTATGGTAATTTGGAACTTTGGAATATTACTCTTGACCACAGTACCACATTCTCTCTATGGGGTTAAACCTACTTAATCATTTCTCAGCGTTTTATTAAAAATATATACATTTGTGATTTTTGTTTGTGTGTGTGTGTGTGTGATATGTTTTGTTTTTCCAAAGGCTAAAAACGTCTAAAACGTTGCGTTAATATACCAATTCTTCTCTTCCAAATTCACTATTTACTTATGTTATAGTTTATATATATTGTAGTTTTTCTTGGTCTTGCCGGAGTCCAGGACAATTATTCACTTGGTTTAGTGGAGTATCCTGCTAAATGCTGTTACTTGAGATAACAACAATAGGAGAAGGTACACCATTCTCTGCATGTGTGTAGGCACATCGAGGGGATCCTATTTTTCGCTTGAATACTGCACTATTTTGAATATTTAGTTAGCGCAATTCCTCACATTGGCGTGAAAAAACCCCACTGTACAGAGAAACTGAAGACACTAGAGGATGTTATCGAATAGTCATTTAATCTCCTTTTTTATATAGAAATGCGTGACTTCATTTAAAACTTAATAAATTATACATTAAGGTCCTTGAAGACTTTTATTTTACGTTCACATTAGAATTTCGCGCGTTCTTAAGATGATGGTTAATGTGTTAAGTCTTATTGATATGCGGAATAAAAATGATTTATCTGTTTTCTTGGTGACCGAGTGTCTTCACCCCCCCTGGTCGAAAGTTTATTTTACTCAAAGGAGCCTTAAATGTGGAAGGATATTGTCATCTCTGGTCGGCGGAGCGAGACATGAAAAATGACTTCAATCTCTCAATCGGCCGCGGATTTTTGCAATAAAAAGAAAACATATGCTTGATTGATTTATTTGTTTGTTTGTGTTTTAATAACAAGAAATATTTTGAAACCTTTAAGAAACAGCAGAGAAAAATGATAAAAAATACAAGTGAGGATGTTGGAGTAGAGGAAAATACCCCCCCCCAATAAGGTGGGGATGATGATGATGATGATGATGATGATGATGATGATGATGATGATGGAATCAGATATCAGGAGACACGTGAATTTCATTAGATCAAGAAAAAAAAAACATTTTCAAACAGTAAATGAGTTTCAGTACGTTATGTCAACGTGAAACCTTTTCTACGTGTTAAAAACGGCTTTCTAAATGGAAACACATCCTTACACCGAGAAAGGGGGGACGCTGATGACGACGACGACGACGACGGTGACGACAACAACGATGATGATAATGATGATGAGGATGATGACGACGACGCTGAGAACGACGACGATAATAATGATGATAATGATAATGATGGTGACAAAAACAGAAAGGAAGCTGAGAACGATAACGACGACGATGGTAGTGGTGACGATATCATCTATAATATAAATCTCACCTGTCTGTTTAAATGTATGTATGTATGTATGTATGTATGTATGTATGTATGTATGTATGCCTCGCAAAACCTTTTGACAGAATCGAAGTTTCACGAGATCTATATCATCTTGAAGTTTGATCCTTCGGACGAAAAATATCGAAAAATTGGCCCAGAACATTAATTCCTTCACCCTCAACTGGGCACTTTTCTTCAGGGAGGGGGCGCTATTTTCGCTGATATTTTCGAAAGTCATCGCCTATTTTCGATTGTCTAGCTTTGATTTAAACCTACGTCACCTCTGGTTTGGGAGTAGGCGCAACAGCTAACATGTCGCGTCACATTTTTTTTTTCACTTTGTTTTTCTCCTTCGCAGTACGGATTCAAACTTGTCTGCCTACTACCCCCTTTTTTTGCTCAACCAACACCCTTACACGCACCTCCACTTTCTTGCTGGCTTTGGAGAGTGTAGAGCCACCCTTTACTTGCCATAGCTCCTAGGTCCGCTCTGACCCGGAGTGGTAGTACCTGTTAACTAATTGTTAAATAGAAACCGACTTGAAAACAACAAATATATTCTATTAAAAAATCTTTCTTGAAAATTTTTGGATTCGGCATTAAATAACTGAAAAGGGTTGATATGCCGTAAAACAAAAACAACCAACCAACCCTATTCTCATACTATTTTACCTTTTTCCCTTGCTTTGATTATGTTTAAAAACTTTATTATTACTTATTTTTACTTTTCATGTCGTTATTTTCTGATTTTTTTTCTCTCATTATTTCTGTTTTTCTTTCTTTAAATTTTTCTGTCCTTTTTAATCTATTTTTTTATGAAAATTATTGTATTTTTTCAGTATTTAAAATTAAATTTCTTTGTTTCTTTTCTGGCATTCATTCTTTTTTTCTGTCGATATTTCTTATTTCCTTTCTCTTCTTTTTCTTTCCTTTTTGTAATTGAATTTTTTGCTTCTATTTTTCATGTTATTTTTTGTCTCCCTTTATTCATGTTATCCTTCTCTTTTTTCTACATCAATTCCTGCCCTTTTCTGTTTGCATTGTCCTTTGTTTACTCTTTCTTTTTTTCCATCTTAATATAACTCATTTGCTTTTTATTTTATCTTTCTTTTTCTCTTTTCCCCACAAAAACATACGTTTGTTTCATTCTATTGCTTTCTCTGAATTTACCTTTTATTCGATTAGTTTGTTTTTCGCGTTTTCATTTTTATTTATTTATTTATTTTTCTTTTTTTGCAGTTCGTTTGCTCCTTTGTTTTCTCATTTGTGGCATCTCTTTCTTTCCGAACGAACGGTGTTATTGCGTTGACATATTCCATCTATCAAGTCGACAAAACTGTACAATAATTTCACCCCCTTCCTGATGCGAATTGGTCTTATCCTCTTCATTTCCGCACCCCCACGTCTTTACCACACGCGCCCAATCCGCGTAATGACCACAAAACAAAATCAAGACAAACAAAAACTACAAACCCGGTGCGCGTATTTCTCTCTTCTCGAACCCATAATCAAAATTGATTTTGTTTCGTTTTCTCCTTCGTCTTTTTCCAAACTCGGCACACAAAACAATTCACTTTCGGATTATTATTTTTATGTATTCTTAATTTACTTCTTTCGTAACTTCATCATTAGCCTTTCAATTTACTAGCAACTTCCCAGCATCTCTAGATGGGGCTCGGTCCGACATTTTGGTATATAGTAATGTGAGCCGTGAATACTATAAAGTGTAAACAGTTATCGCGTCTTTAGAGTGTGCTATGAACTACGTACGCTGTCGAGTAAAAAGTATTAAAATGTTTGGTTAAACCTGCGGGGAATGCTCTGTTTTTTTTTTACTTTGGCATCACTACTTATCAAGGCCAAGAGGCCACTCGAGGATAAGGGTTAAAGAGTGTACATTAGAAATTGGACAATATAGTAATCGTTAGTAATGGAAATTCGGTAAATTTGTTAACTTATATGGAACGACTCATCAAAAACTTGTTTACGTTAGACTTGAAGACAACCATATTGTAGTCAGGTGGGAAACAGCCAAACGGGAGACAATTCCATAGGCGTGCAGTTCTAATAAAGAATCTTAGCTCATGGAATCTACGTTTAGGTTTAGGCAGAGATAAAGAGTGGGTGAAATTAGTGATAGTGTTTTCTGCTAGATGGGTGTTTCTTGTGAAATTTTGGCGAGGGGAGGACCAAAGATTGGAGCTCAGCCGACCACTTGCCATGAAAATGATAAAGCAGAGACAAACTCGCAACATCTCTTCTGTGAGAAAGAGGGTACAGGGAAGAGAAAAGAACACCCCCTACGAGGCTACGAAGTCTATTTTCAATACATTTGTTTTACGGTTGTTGTAAAAATGGAACGGAAATTTAAATTTTGTTCCATTTTAATCTTTTTTATTTTAACAAAAAAAACAAGCAAACAAAAAAAAAACGAAAGTACCCGAAAGAATGACATTTATATATATAAAAATGAAAGATTCTTTTTATAAAAATAAAATTTCATTAACAAAACCGAAATTATTTTATTTTTAAACGAAAATGTCAAATTGGTATACTTTTTTGGGTTTTTTTTTTTTTTTTTTTTACATATGTCCAACTCATTGTTCAACGCATTGGAAATGTCGACTTTCATAGATTTTCGATTATGCTTACAACTAATAAACACCCCAACCTCCGCATGTTAAGAATGGCTTCCAGAATAGACACTTCCCACCTTCCCATGATAAGAACGGCTTTCAAAATAGACAACCTTAACCTTGTCAGCATACCCGAAAAGGTACAAAAGTTGGCATGTCGAATGTGAATGATAATCGGACGTAATGAAAAAATGTACCGAATTTAAAACGGAACGAAAATAAATTTCCGTTCCATTTTTACAACAACCGTAAAACAGAGCATTCCCCGCAAGTTTTAGCAAATGTTCGTACTTCTACAGTTTACAAACGCATCTTCCGGCAAATTATGTAATCAGCTGCAAGATGCTGAAGCAATTATTCAATTAGATGTCAGAAGACACATGAATTTCATTAGATGAAGAAAAAAAAATTTACAAACAGTAAATGAGTTTCAGTACGTTATGTCAACGTGAACCCTTCTTCTACATATTAAAAATGGCTTTCTAAATAGAAACACCTTATTACACTGAGAAATGGGGAACGCTGCAATTTTAATTAATCCTCTGGCAGTTCCCAGTTCGGTAACTCCCATATGCGTACGTAATATACCGGAAGATGCTGACGTGAAGTTTGCCGTAAATTGGGTCGTAAACCAGATAAGTGCAAAAATATTGGAAAATGGATGAAAACATTGAATAAAAGAGATAAAAACTGTTTAGCAAGGTTGTAGAATATTCAGAATGAGAAGTGAATATGTGTATATGCTTGTCTCTTGTCTGTGGGAGAAACTTGGGCATTGCGTGTGCTGCTTTTATCTGTATACATATGCATGATGATGGTTTGTTACTGAGTTGGGAATATTACACTCTTTTAATCTCTTAGTGCAGAAAAGTCCGAGCATAATATCGAATTAGCCGACTGTCTTGGTTTTTGGGACTCAGCTGGTTGACTGTTGAAATTTTGGTCGTTAAATGTTGAGTCATCATCTTAAAAATTGATTTTGTACTTTGGACGCGAAAAGATATACAAATCGTATGCGGACGTAATTGAGAACAGATCACATCGCTATTTGTTTCGTTATTAGTGTAGAAGCAAATTTTGTACGAGAAACATAATTTCTTAAGTTTGGGACATGGCTTGTGTTTTTTGTCCACATTGCCGTTAACCTTGTCAGTATATGTAAAGGATTAAGATGTATGTCAGTCTTATATCTTTAGGTCATGCTTAATCTCACATACTGAAAGGGTTCAATCTTTTTTAGATGCATTCCATATAAAATGCTCTGTCCGTCTGTGAGTCTAGGTAGTTTATGTTTAGAATAGCATTTTTTTTTCGTCAGTCAGGCTTAAGTTTCGAATCACATAATTGCCGAGCTGTTACGCTTAAATAGATTATTTCCTTTTTTCCTTTCTTTGTGTTCCTAACAATCTATATTTCTTTATGTACTAGCCTGGCTGCCCGGCGTGGCCCGGGTGTTTGGATGTGTGTGATAAGAAAAACATTCGTAGTAGGCAGGCCGGCAAGCAGGCTCGAACCCGTACCGCGAATAAGGAAAAGAACATGAAAAAAAAACGTGACGTCTTTTCTGTTGCGTCCATCGCCAAACCGGAAGTGACGTACATTAAAATTAAGGCTAGACAATCGAAAAGAGGGGATGACTTTCGAAAATATCGTCGGAAAAACAATCTCTCCCCGTAGAAAAGTGCCCAGTTGGCGGTGAAAAATTAATGAATGTTTTTGGCCAATTTTTCGACATTTCTTTTCCGAAGGGTCGAGCTTCAAAATGATAACGACATCGTGAAAACCCATCGCTTCTATCGAAAGTTTTAGACATACATACATACATACATACATACATACATACATACATACACATACATACATACATACACACGTTTAAACAGACAGGTGAGATTTATATTATAGATTTCCTTTCTTTTATATTATTCTTTCCTTTTTTACTATTATTTCTTTTTTTTTATTCTTTCATATTTCTTCATTTTTTACCATTCGTTCTTATTTTATATTTTTCTAGTAGTTATTTTTCTTTTGATTTGTTCTATTTCTTGTTGTCATTTTTTTTGTTTTTATCCATTCTTATCATCTATTTCCTCTCATTATTTCTTTCTATTCATTTCTTTTATTTCTTTTTTTCTATTATTTTTTTGTTTCCTGATCTCTTCCTTTTTTGCTTACCATTTTTTTTTCGTTATTTCTTTTTAACATTCTTTCTTTATAAACATATGATTATTCTCTTTTCTCAAGCATTCTTCATTATTCCTTTATTAGTTGTCTTTATTTTCGCTTTCCATTCTCACCGTCAATATTTTCTTTCCATTTTTTTTTTATTTCCCTATTATGCTTACCGTTGATTGTTTTCGCCTAACAATCTTTATTTGTTTCTACAATCTTTTTTTTTTTTTGCTTTTTCTACCATTCTTTCTTTTTCTCGCCGATCTTTATTTCTTTCCTTCTGGCCGTCTTCTCGAACCATATATATATATTATTGTTCTGTTCTTTCATCTAATTTCGCACTCTCTCCCAGCCGCCATCTTTTCTTCTCAATTCATTTTTATTGAACTTGAGAAATTCAAGATGTTCGAAGCATTTAAAACAAAAGTCATCCACCAAAAAAAAAAAAAGAAAAACACAAATCGACCCACCCCCCAAAAACACAAAAAAACAACAAACAAAAACAAAATATAAAAAAAACAACAAAACAGAAAGACCTGCTGCCCACATTTAATTGATTTTGCATTTTCGTTCTCATCTTCATCCTTGTCGCTTTTACCGATTATTTATTGTCTTCAATTCATTTTATGCCGTCAAATTTCCGCTTTTGTTCCAAACGATTCTTTTTCGTTTTATGACTTCTTGGCCCGGCCTTCCGCGGTTCTGTTGTAAACATTTCACGACCAACGTTTGCTTCGCTGCATCTTTGAAAACCTTTACATAATTGCTACCATGTTTACAATGGCCGTCACAGTATTACAATTCATCTTTCACGTTTCGGTTTTACAGTAACTCATACGTATTCAATCATTTGCATTACGATGTAAAAATATATAAAAATAAAAAAATCTTAATATAATTAATACATAGATTTGCCACGATTAATTCTAACAGGAATATGAAAACGGGGGGGGGGAAATAAATGAGAAGATTTAAAGAATTATTGTCAGTTCGCAGACATAAATTTAACTTATCTGCTTATATATTTCAAAACATTCCGCTTTTACAAGTAAAATTAGAATATCAAAATCAGACATTAGCAACTAACTTTATTCACCACTTGTTAAGGCCCAGGGGTTACTCGAGGATAAAGGTTAAAGAGTGTACAGTAGTCAATTGGAAAATATAGTATTTGTCAGTAATGGAAATTCAGTAAATTTGTTAACTTAAGGGCAACGGCTTATCAAGAACTTGTTTACATTGGACTTGAAGACAACCATATTGTAATCAGCTGGAAAGCAGGAAAACGGAAGACAGTTCCACAGGCGTGCACTTCTAAGAAAGAAACTCTGTTCATGGAATCTACGTTTAGGTTTAGGCGTAGATAAAGAGTGGGTGAATTATTGATAGTGTTTTCAGCTAGACGAGTGTTTCTTGTGAAAGTTTGGCGAGGGGAGACCATAGATTGAAGCTCAGTCGAGTACTTGCCATGAAAATAACGATAACGAAAAGACAAACTCGCAACATCTCTTCTGTGAGAAAGAGGTTGCATGGAAGAAAAAAGGACATCTCCTATGAGGCTACGAAGTCTATCAAGGCAGGATAAATCCTTTCTAGCAGCTCCTGTCCAGATGTGGCAACAGTACTCAATCCTTCGACGAAATGTTTAATCATAATCGTTAACGGGATAAATTCATAAATTCTAACTTTGTATTATATTAATATGTTAACAACTTATTAAAATTAATCTAACACATCAAATAATTTGAAATATATGAATAAGTATAAAATACATAAATATAACAGTAATAAATAAATTCAAAATACATATATAAATATGATAATAACAACTAAATTAAACGGCGATTATTTAATCATTTTAAATTTACATCTATTTGCTATTATGTCACTGTGATATTTAATGCATAGTAAAATAAGTAGTGGGATTTAAAAATGCTTACTTTTTGATCAAGAGGTTTTACCTCAAAAATATATTATTGGATACGGTTACACACATTAGACCACTGGGTGGAAAGGAAGACTAAATGAAGTATTTATTAATATTCAACTTGCATTGTGGTAACCTTCTATATTCTATCTATATATTACATGCAATGCTTCAAGCATCTATATCACTTTATTATGATTTACATTTTATTTTATTAATGATGGAGGTCTGCAACATTCTTTTGCAGTTCATTCACTTTTTCTCTCCTCGACAATCGTATGTATGATTGGTTTCGACGTTGTCAGAGTCGAGGTTTGGCGATGCGGACAAGTTCCTATTGTTTTGAGCATGTAACCTAAGGCGAACGACTGCAGTCTTCACAGAAAGGCGTCGATGTTAACTTTGAGGGGATATTAGGTGTCGGAGTCCTTAAGTGAGTCCAAAACTGTACAGAGCAGCATTCTGCTGTATAGTTAACAACTTACCTCCATACTTACTTGCCTATGTGAGCTCAAGATAATAATTTGTTGAAACTGAAGGATACCGATGAAATCGTGCTTATATACATATACGTTTGTATGCACGTATGTATGTATGGGCGAATGAACGTTTGTATGCATGTATGTATGAACGTTTGTATGTATGTATGTATGTATGTATGTATGTATGTATGGGCGAATGAACTCTTTTTCTGGGTTAACGGCCAACTAGTACCGTGTATATTTGTGTGTGTGTATATGTGTATTGGGGTGGAGAGGACTCCCGTAAGCCGTGGTGAAGGCAACCTTTCTAGGAGAAGCAAATCTCTGATATAAAAAAAAAACATAAAGCAGGAGAACAGTATCCGCATTAAGCTGGTCTGCAGTTTAATTTGTTGCTGGCTACCTTGCTCTTGCTTGTTACTGGATCTCAACATTTTGAACCGAGAGAGAGATTTAGCTGTCGTACAAAGCTAAGACTCTGTAACATCATCTGTGTATAGATACTCTCTCAGGTTTTTGTCTATAAAAATGGGCCTGTGGCGATGGAAGTCATTTTTGGGCTCATGGACTTTAAGTATCTGAGGGAGTGGCACTCGTCTTACAAGACGTTGCAATCATCATGTATGTATGTATGTATTCTGCGACATAATCGCGTTGACACACCGGTTCTCATCATATCACCGAATTTATTCAACGTTGAGTCTTGCTAGTACCAAATGGGTGACCATTTGGGAATTCTAGGCGCTGTATATGCTTTCCGCTTATCTCGGCATTGTTTCCAGTCGTCCTGAACCTCCACTTGCCACTGGTATTTAGCAATATCGACTCAGGAGAGGTGTGGTTGAGATTGAGCAACTCTTGCCACATATATATAAAAGTGAAATTGTAGGTTTCTGTGTGTCTATGTGTGTACATTTTCATACCACACTACTCTGTCAATTTTCAGTCTACAGACTCGAAATTTGACATAAAGGTTATTGAGATTTGGAAACATCTTTTTGATTGGTTTTCAGTCAGCAATTTGGTTGTCAAGGGATCTAAGTTCAAAGATTTAAACTTTAAAAACTCTATAAAAATCCTCCGCCAATTTTGGGTTTAAACACTCGAAAGTTTACATGCAGGGTACTTGGACATGGATCAAACTTTTTAATTTTATTTGAGTCCAAAACAATAAACGTTAACGGGGTCAAAATTAGGGTTAAAAAAAATGACCTTTGCGGTCTCTACCAAATTACTCAAGCAATTTTTGGTCTAAACATTTGAAATTTTACATAAAGTGTTTTCAGACATAGGGCTAGCTTTTTAATCGTTGTTTTTTTTTGCGAAAATTTGGCTGCCAAAATGTCAAAGTTCAAAAGATTTGACCATTCAGTCATTTTGAGGTCTAACCATTTGAAATTTTACATAAAGCGTATTCAGATATGCAGCAAACTTTTTAATCAATTTTTGGGCGAGAATTTGACTGCCAAGATGTTGTGATTTGTTGCGAAGACGTTGTTGACCTTTGCAGACTCTACCACACTCCGACAATTTCGGGTTTAACCACTTGAAATTTTAGGTTACCTGCACATGAGTCAGACATTTTAATATCTATATATGCATATGCACATAAAGATATGAAGAGCACATAGGGCCAAAGCAAAGCCGGTTTGAACTGCTGGTATATATATATATATATATATATATATATATATATATATATAATGTTAGTAAACTTTATAAAATCACAAATATATTTATATAATATTCATATTATTTCATTGTTGGTATAGTACGTCTTACACGCGTTTCTTTGAATGGTATAGATTAAACTAGCAACTCATCAGAGACCCATAGAAATCCATAAGAAAAATACATTAGTTTGTGCTCTTAATGTGCAAATTCATTTTTATTGACCTTACTTACATAAGGCACTTTTGAAATCATTTTATTGAATATATACATTATAAGTATATATCTTGTACCATCAAAGTATATATATATATATATATATATAATTTATTCATACAAACATTGATGGCTACATATGTGCATACATGTTTCTGTGATCACCCGTTAGGGGAGATTACGTCTTCAGGCCACGAATTTCACTCCTGAAGACGTAATCTCCCCAATAACGGGTGATTACAGAAACATGTATGCACATATGTAGTCATCAGTGTTTGTATAATAAATAAAATATACCTGCTCTGTTAAATCAGTGACCACCTTTTTTGTAGACACATGTTGTTTCAATTGGTGTACTTCTAGGAAACTACTACTGCCATAATATATATATACTTCAGAATAGTGAAATTAAATATATCTACTGGTATGCAAATCCAGTAATTAATAAATTTAAAAACTTTAATTTCCTATGTTTATTGATTTTAGCAAATAAGTACAAAGCAATAAAAATATTCGGTAATATTTTTCCTCTAAGGAGATGAATAAGCATCGAAAGGAAATAGATTTATTAAATTGTAGTCTTTGCTGTCAAACAATAAAAATATTAACCTTTTCAAATCATAAAATATTAATACCTAAATTTTGGCTATATATATATATATATATATATATATATATATATATATATATATATATATATATATATGGCAGCTTTATAATTTAGATTGAATTTGCTTAAATTCTAGAAGCCTGTGTGCGCTATGTCCCTATTTACTTTCATCCTCATGAGAATTGTGTTATAATGGGAGGAAAATTAACCTTCCATCAAAAAGGATCGCTCCCGATTGGGGCAAAAATAAAATTTGCCCCAATCTAGATAGATTTCTCCTTTACTGTCAAAGGACAGAAAAGTTGAAGCGTAATACCAAAACAGATGCTAAACTTTGAGATCAGCCTAGTCTTTCTGATATACATTTATATATAATTGAGGATGAGATAATTATTCACGAAACCGTTTCCTCATAATGAATAATTTATAGCGAACGGAGGGCAGAATGACAATCTATTAGTTAACATCTATTTACTAAGCACGTGAGCACAAAGTAAACATCTACCTTTATATAAATAATTCATTAAAAGAGTTTTGGTATTAAACAAATACGTATGCGCAAAGAGCATCCGCTTATTGTAATACCTAATGTTTCTTAAAGTCTTTAATTCGCGTATAGATGAATGTGACGTTGTAACACCGGATGTTACGTCATACGAAAAGAATCTAACATTTGTTGCCTAACTTTGACGTCTATGTATCTATGTAGATTTTAATATAATATTTGTTCGTTTATGGAGAAATATTATATTTTTCGTCCATCATCATCATCATCATCATCATCATCATCATCATCATCATCATGCAGTCTGTCAGTCTTGACGATGACTAGTCGGAACCTCAGTGCTTTATCTCTCAGTGTTGGCGTAGTCTTCTTCCTTTGTGAAACGTCCGGTCACAGGCACCGCATATGTGGGTGCCGGGGATGTGTCGTCGATAGTGTCTCAGCTCTAAGGCTTCTCCAGTCTTTCTCTCTATTTCTTCTTTCTCTTTGTAGAGACTGTTCCGCCATCTACTTTTTTCTTTGGCTTGTTCCTCCCAATGTTCATCGCCTTCAGGTGCCACTTTATTACATCTTTGTAGTAAAGCTTACGGGTTCCATTTTCCAGTTCTCCGTAGATCATCTTTGGAATTCGATTGTCTTCCATTCTGGTAATGTGCCCGGTCCATCGTAGTTGCATAGTAACAAGGGTAGCTTCCACGCTGTCTAGGTTTGCTCTCCTGAGATCCTTAATAACTAGTCACTCCATTTTATCTTTATGATCCTTCTCAGGTGTCTCTGCTGGGCGGCTTCCGGTCTCATTATGTGTTCTCTTTACAGAGTTGAGGTCTCTGCTGAGTGCAACAAGGTTGGCAGGTCGACGGCTTTGTAGACTCTGCACTTTGTGTCCAGCCGGATACTGGTCCTTTTACAGAGCCGCATTTCTAGCTTACCAAAGGAGGCACATGCGCTTTGGATTCGGCAGCTTATTTCTTTGTCAGCGCTTTGGATTCGGCAGCTTATTTATTTGTCAGTGCTTAGAGTGCTTCCAAGATATGTGAAGTTTTCAAAAACTTTATTATTAAATGCTTGCAATTTATTACTGCAATATAATTCGTACAAAACATGAATCATGTCTGATAAAAAGTGGTGGGAATGTTGTATTTAAAAGATCTGTTTCAGTTCAGAAATATTTGAAGTATATAATAAAGGTAATGTTTATTATTAATAGGTTTAAAAGCTGGACGGCAAAAAAAAAAAAAAGAATTCGTGGTTATTGAATTCATTGTGTCAAAAAATGAGATGCAATTCACGTCTATGAATTCAAAGAATTTTGTCAAGCATTTTTTGAGGAGCATATCACAAGCGCTCCGTATCATGCAGGGAATCATGGACAGACGGAACGTTTCGTAGAAAACTTTAAGAGACTTACGTAAAGATAGACATCATAGACAACATCACTCATAATAAGAATGCCCCATCTTTCATTATGTCGACAGAAGTAATGTTTGTAAGAAAGAAAAAGACAGTATTTGATAGAGTGTTATCAAAGCATTAAAAACCTGGACGATCAAATAAATAATAAAAGAAAAATCATGTTAAATTGACGGAACTTTTTTTTGCGTATTTCTAACTAACAGCTCCTACAGAGAAACAAGTACAGTTGCTAAACAGATCAGGCATATAATATATACATAATAAAAAAAAAACACCAGAAGAAAGAAACAGTATTCAAATGAAGTTAGTAACAACCCCTCAGAGAAAGTCATACTGGGTGCCATCCTTTAGGTTCCGAAATTACAAACAGCTTCAAAATATGGAAAATCCAAAAGAAAATGAAATGTCAAGAACTTAATAACGATTAATGTGGAGAAATACTGAAAATGTGTGTTTTAATCTATTTGCGGATTGTTATGCTCATCTTCATAATTGGTGTTGCTTCACAACGTTTTGGCCAACTCATCCTCTGCCCTTCTTCAGGTGATTAATCGCGACAAGATAGGAATGCTGAGTCTCATAACTGTATCCCCCAGTAATTACTGCTTTCCATAATTGTTGTTGTTTCACCACCTTTTGACCAACTAAACCTCTGGCCTGCTTTGGGTAGGATTGAAACTGCTACCTTCAGACAATACTCACCTGAAACTGTAGAGATTTAACGACTTTATTCACTACGCCACGGGCTCCGAAGGGCGATCAAGGTTGTATGTTTTGGTCTTACAAATCCAGATATATTATTCTTATCTAATCTTCCATTGTCAAGTCTGTAGCGAATGGTATAATATATTATGCTCTATTGGAATCATTTGAGATGAGTAATTTATTTATTTATTTGTGGAATGTTACCTTCATCGTCATAGTTGTTGTTGCTTCGCTACTTTTCGGGCAGCTCATTCTCTGGCCGTTTTTTCAGGTGATTAACGCGACGGAAAAAGAATATTGAAGTTTGTAAAATGTTCTCCCAGTAATTATAATAACTATTGATTAAGCAATCATAACTATGAAGATGAGAATAACAGTCCTCAAATAAATAAATGTACAAAAATATAAACAGGGTGTGTTATAATAATTTATCATACTTTTGTGGACTCTTACTGGCTCTATGAATAGAGTTCTTATCGCCAATAAGTCAAAGCGAGAAAAGAAACGACGTGCAAAAGCAACCACTGTCAGCGATTACTTCTGTACTTTTTGTTTGTGTTATATCTTCCAGCCATATTAGATCACATCAAAAAGTATGTGTTGTCAAAACTAGATATTTCTAACTGTAAAATTGTTAAAAAACACACATTCATCGAACTTCCGACCTGGTTTCTGTGTTCAGTTTTAAAATCCATTTAGATTCCTTTTGTTTATGAGATAAAAACTTTGGTGCTATTTATATAAAGTTATCGAATATATGTTTTGTTTGGTTAAATGTTAGGATATTTGAGACTAGGGTGATTTTTATCAAATATTAAGGTACTTGTTAGTCGAAAACTACTTATTGTCGCCATCTACCTCATCTTCTCTCTCTTATATATATATATATATATATATATATATATATATATATATATATATATATATATATATATATATACAGCATAATTACGTTAACATATCGATTATCATTAGATCACCGAAGTTAAGCAAGGATGAGCCTGGCCAGTACCAGATGGTGACTGTTTAAAAATAGCAGGCACTGTATGTGCGCTCCGCTTATCTCTATATTGTTTCCAGTCATCCTGAAATTTGTACCTGCTATTGGTAGTTAATGGTGCCGACTCACGAGAAGTGTGGTTGTAGATTGCGAAACTCTTGTCTAAATAATTTTATGCTCAAGTCACAGCATCATCAAAGATGTTTCGTAGTATTCATCGAAAAAGATGGATTGACATCATCCATCTCTCTCTCTCTCACACACACACACACACACACACACACACACACACACACACACACACACACACATATATATATATATATATATATATATATATATATCACTATTAAAATATCGACTCCATACGATACATTTAGCAACTTTTCGCTTTTTGTTTATAGGTTGATTTTTCATTTTTTTGTATTATGTTGTATAAGATGCTAAGTTTAATCACAATCGCTTAATTATGTGAAAAAATTGGCCCAGCCATTATGGAGTCCATATGGAACCAAAGAAAATGTGGGCATTTTCACACACACAGATATAGTTTCTTTTATATAATAGTACAGATATCGGAAGTAAAAATACCAAACCAAAATTGCATTTACATCGCGCTCATTTTATTTTAGTAGTATACTTCGCCTGACACGTGTTTCGTTAAATCGTGGAAATTCACCGAAAAGCTCACCAGAAACTGATCTATGTTCCTCTGTAAAAAGATACAGTTAGAGATGTTTTCCTTAGTTTAAAAAGAAAAAAAAAATGATGGGAGGAAACAGTAACCCTTTAAAGTCATAAGGATAAAAATCTTAGTTGTTATATAATTTGTTTGAACCCTTCTTGAGTAAAAAAAAAAAATCACGCTTTGGAATCCAGTGCACACGAGAAGACTCATTATTTAAACTGCGTATCAAATTATTAACGAGTATACATTTTTTTTAATATTTAAGGAACCAGTGAATAAAAATTTATGAAACTTTGAGGAAGTGCTTACAATACTATTCAGCTACTCCAGTCAGAAAATAAAAGTATTTCAATGAGTATTAGCAAAACTATATAGGTATATATAGATAGGAATAGCTGCTGATTTCGATGTGTCAAGTTATGAATGAGGTTGAGAAAAAACACAATATAGTCATAACTTTTTTATTGAAATAATTTTCAAACATTAAATGAACTAGGAAAAATGCTTAGAACACAATAACTACAAAGCAATTTCTATGTTGACATAATTAGTCGGGAATATGCGGTCCTTTTTTATGAATGACTTGTAAAAGACGTTTGTCCACAGAATTAGTCACATTTGTGAATTCGGCAACAGTTATTCCTCGCGATACCTCTTGGAGAGCATCTCACAACTCATCTTTGCTCTTAAAGTGGCGTCCTCTTGTATAGAAGTGTCACTTCATGATACTCCAAAGGTTTTCAATTGGGTTCAAATCTGGTGAATTCGCAGACCACTCCATCTTCCGTAGCCCAGAGAACCCCAGTTGTTGCAAATACTCTTTGCTTTTGTTTGCTGCATGCGAGGGAGCATTATCACGCATAAAAACAATAGTTCTTCTGAACGTCAACCTTTGCTTATTCAGCCATGGTTCAAAGTGCTCCTTCAGAAAAGCTATGTAAGCATTTGATGTCATTTTTACGCCTTCTGGGACTCTCTATGGGCCAACTAAATATCTCCGATAATCACAGCCCAAATTATTATCCCACCGCCACCTTGTTGGCGCCTTAAACGCTGATGAAGATGTCGTCCATCTAGGATCCATCTTTTGCTCCAGCCGTCTGGGCCATCAAGACACATACGCACTTCATCCGTGAACTAAACTTTGGAAAACTCCGTTTTAATGTTGTCATCTGCCAATTTCAATCGGTTTTGTATATGATATTGCTTTAATGAAGGCTTTGTCACGGGCTTAACCGACTTTGCCACTTCTTTTCAGAAGGCGACATCGAGTACTTTTTTAGACATTCTTCAATCCGGCTTGGTCAAAGACTTCCCGACTTGTCTGCCCAAGGTTCTTAACAAATTCACGTTTAATTTGGAGTAGAGAACTCTAGATTAACCTTTATCAACTCTCTTTAGTACCTTTGTAGGGTTCTTGACAAAGTTCTTCACAGTTTGATGGTACCTTCCTATCATTTTCGATATTTCGAGGGTATTTTTACCTTTTGCTAGCTGTTCTGTAATAGTACTCTTTTCAGAACTACTCAAACTGTCTTTACGACCCATTTTATTGACGAAACAAACTGCCTTGTTAATAATTTGACACACTTCAAATTCCGTGGATTCAGCAATTACGATGGCAAGTTGTTTTCATTGCTCGGAACAGTACGAAAATTTTACAGTACACGCAGCTCAGCATTGCCAACGTTTCCGAAGCTTTTGATACGAAACTACCGATAAGTTTCTAAAATTGGTAAAAAAACGTTATCTCATTAACAATTTGACATGCAGTGTATATATCGCCATATTTGAATTCAGTACAATCTAAGCCACATTCATGAGTTTTATATTTAGGCTAAGAAAATGACTGAAGGCAGTAAATCATTTATAAATCTAGGAGAGGTTATTTGTAAATATTAATTATAATAACAACCCTAAATTCAATCAGATTAAAAAATATCTATGTCTTTTTTTCAAAAACATAAATCTATCTCTGATGAGTTGTTTGGTGAATTTTCAACATTTAACGAAACACATGTAAGACGAACTATACTCCTAATAAAATAAAATAAGTGTGATGTAATGCATCTTTAGTTTGGTATGTTTACTTCTGATATATATATATATATATATATATATATATATATATATAAAAGTGAACATATCGTGTATCTGTGTGTCTGTGTGTCTGTGTACATTTCCCTACGCAATAACTCTGTCAATTTTTAGTCTACAGACTCGAAATTTGATATACAGGGTACTGAGATTTGGGAAAATGCCAGAAATTTAGTGATTAAGAGGTCAAAGTTCAACCTTTTTACCTTTGAGAACTCTACCACACTCCTCCGACAATTTTTGGTCTACGCACTAGAAATTTTAGATATAGGTTCCTTGGACATGGATCTAACTTAATAACTTGATTTGAGTCCAAAACAATAAATTTTAAGAGGTCATAATAGGGTCCAAAGTTAAAATAAATTGACCTCTGCGGTTTCTTCCAAATTACTCAGACAATTTCTGGTCTAAATATTTGAAATTTTACATAAAGGATATTCAGAGGTAGGGCAAGCTTTTTCATCAGTTTGGGTCGAAAAATTTTAGTTACTAATATATGAATGTATGTATGTATGTCTGTTTGCATGTCTTCATTAAACTTTCAATAGATGCGACGGATTTTACGAAGATCAGTATCGTTTTAAAGTTCGATCTTTCATACGACAAATATCGAAACATTGGCTAAAAACATGAATATCTTCGCCTTCAACTATGCACTTTTCTACACGGGGTGTCACTTTTTTTAGCCGATATTTTTAAAAGTTATTTTCTCCTTTAGATTGTCTAGCCTTAATTTAAAAAAAAAATGTCGCTTCCGGTTTGGCGGTGGTCGAAACAGCATAAACGTCAGGTTTTACCCCGTTCTTTTCCTCCTTTGCGGTACGGGTTCGAGCCTGTCTTCCTACTACCACTTTTTTTCTTTTGCTCAACATACACATCCAAACACCCGGGCAACGCCGGACGCCTATGCTAATATCTATCTATCTATCTATCTATCTATCTATCTATATATATATATATATATATATATGCTCTGAAAGTGTAAATTCATAATTAAGTTTGATTAATTGTGGCATTTTGAAAATAAATTATATTGAAATATGCATTAGCACTACACGTTTCTTTATAATTATACACACACACACACATATATATATATATATATATGAACAAATGATTAATAAAACATGTTAAAAGACATCTTGAAAAAGAGTTAAAAACATATTTAATTATATATATATATATATATATATATATATATATATATATATATATATATATATATATATATATACAACGTTTGCAGGGTATTTAGTTAATAGGTGTTGATCCCTCTGAGTAACAGCTTTATAAGATAGTGCACAATAACAGAGAGAGAGCTTTATCTGCATGGGATTATATTTTAGATGTGTGTATTGTTGTTGTTCATGTTAGTAAGAGTCTTAGTGTGTTCATGTTGTGTGCAAATATATCGCGCATATATCAAGAGAGAGAGAGAGAAAGAGAGAGAGAGAGAGAGAGTTCTGTATATATAATAGACAGTGTTCATGTTAATACAAGTGAGCCGAGTATGTAATTTAATGAGATGAGATTTATGATATATTGATAGATAGACTGAGAGATAGTGCGTTTGGCATTTACGTTTCACAGTTGTACATATAATATTTCTTACCTATTTTTGAGATGATGATTTTCACAAGTTCTTATAACATAATGGACAATACCTTTTCTGTTGAAAACATAACAAGAAGACGCAGATATAAAAAGATGAAGTTGTTTATTTTTCGACCGGTCGGAAATGATTGCTTCATTTCAGGGATTCAAACTTGTTTACATGGTTACCTCTAAACCTCTCGCTTCCCAGAGGGTGCCCTGACTCTAACCGAGAATCGGTCTGAACCTCTCTGTTTCTCTGGTCTGACTGATCTGATTCTCTTCTTCTCTAACTAAATTTGAACCCTTCCCTATATTGAGAAATCATTCCTGCCATGACGTCACAGCAACGTGACCACAATTCACGTGTATCAAGCATGCGCGATTTGCACGTTTTTGAAACCATTTCTGACGACCATGAATTTTAACCTACTTGTTAATTCTGTAACCGATATTTTTATTATGCATTCTTTCTAAGAATGTGAATAGTTTTTTCCATCCAAATTGTATTCATGAAATATTTTAACAGAATCAATAATTTAACTGGTCATTCTATTTAAACCTATTGTTCTTTAAAACCTATCTACATGGTTCAATCCTCGTTTTATCTGATATCATTTTCATTTAACTAATTCTCTTTATTTTTACTTACATGAAAAGGGAATAGCCCTTATCATGTAACATATCTATCTATCTATCTTTCTATTTATCTTTCTATCTCTCTCTCTCTCTCTCTCTCTATATATATATATACATACATATATATATGGATGTGACCTTGTTTTTCTGTCTGTGTGTGAAACGGTCTCTACCAAACTACTCTGTCAATTTTTGGTCTACAGACTTTATAAATAAGAGATTTGGACTTATAGAACAAGTTTTATTTGGATAAAAAAAAAATGCTGCTTAGAGGTTAAAATTAAAAAAAAAAAATGGAACCTGACTGGCGTAAGTCGACTAACCGTGTTATTTTTACGCATGCGGAAATATATATGTATACATTTAATAACATTATTTTTTAAAGTTTTATATGCGTATGGACTAAGCTCAAATGATAACGAATTATGTTGGAAAGTTATAGGTTTTAGTTTCGATTTTAGCTGATGTCACCGAAATCATTATTTTTTTAAACATTTTCAAATCACTAATACAAAACAATCAGTAGAGAATTGGCTCTATAATTATAATACTATTAAATCTGTATAAATTCAAAAATATTTATGTGTATTTCAAGACCGGGCAATGCCGAACGGCTTACTAGATTTAGTATAAATGTGTATCGATATAAACATACACGTCTCAGCTCCGACGTATTCTTTTTATTTTTCATTCCACTGACAGAAAAGATTCCTATTAGTCGCCCGAAGAAACTACACTTTGAATAAGATCGTAGTTGACTCACGTATGCACATATATAGCAACAATGTTTTTATAAATATAAACTTATACTATGCATACACGTGCGTATGTGTGTTTTTAAAGTGCGTCTTGTGGAACACAGAAACTACGTTGGGAACGGTGATACAGATTGTGTCCTATCCAGCAATATAAGGTCTATTAAGACGCATGACTGCCAATGTATGTTGTCAATTTCGAAAAGACACTCACGGAATGAATGTAAAGAATCAATTAGCTCAACTACGTCATCACAATAAACTTCGCTTAATAAACGAGCGGACGCAGAACAATAAAGGCGCGGGAAATCTTGCCCTTTTCAAAGGACGCTGTCCACCAATGAGAATGGCGTGGTGGAGGGCGGATTCAAAGGGGAGGAAAAAAGAATGATAGGGGCTTCGGTGGAGGGAGGTAAGGAAGACTTGGAAAAACATTATTATATGGTTTTAAAATGATAAAAAGAAAAGAAAACAAAAAGGAACGGGCATTCTTAATAGATGATCATTCTATTTTACGCGGCTTGGACATACAGGACCTCTTATTGTAATGCGTGGATGAATCTATAAATGCTGTTTACATGTTAAGCGTGACCGACTGACCGACCTACCAATCGATACATAGTATATCAAGACACAAATGTTTTATTGAAAAGCGGTACAAAAATAATCTCTAACCAATCTTCAATGGACCAGATTCTGCCAGATGAACACCAACTGAATGCAGATAGTATGTGGTTACCTTGCATCTGTTGAATGAGGTATGAGGTATGATAAAGTGTAATTCTAGAAGGTCCGTCATTTCACGCATTACCTTTTCTCTTTGAAAAGTGGTTAGTGTATTAGTAATCGCCTGAAGCGTCCCCACCATGAAATGCTGACGTTGTTGCTCAGGCATTTTTATGGTTCAGAGTAAACACACTTCTTGTTTTTTTCAATTCTCACCTTCTTACCTGGTGTTACATCCTCCCGTAGTGAGAAAGAGACAGACACAACCTCCAACTACTCTTAATATATAAATGAATGGTGGTGGTGGTGGTGGAAGGGGGTGAGCTATGGCTGTAATCTTAATAATCACATTTTTAAATTTTTCTTCTACATAATCCTACAATTATTTGGATTATTTGGACTACGATTCCTACGTTCGTTGCTAGTTTTACTACGTTTCGACCGATGTACTTTCCGACCTTCACGCGCAGTATTTCAAATTTTGGAATCTTTGTTATATATAAATAAACGTTATAAATGTTATATATAAAATAAATATCTGTCTATCTGTTGGCCTGTCTGTCTTGATATTTTCAAACTCTATCTCCTCCGAAACTAAAAGTCGCATAGCGGCGTTAGGGGCATCAAATGATTTAAATTTTAATGAACCGTTCTTTTTATGGGTCTTGAGCCGTTTATATTTTTTTTAAAGGGTCAAAAATTGGTCAAAATTGAAAACATCATTAAAGATTTTCTACACTCATCTTAGTTTATTTTTAATTTTTAATCGGTTTATATGCGTATCTCTTATTAGTACAGTGGTAACATCACCAGCTTTGGATGCTACTTTCAATTCTAGCTGATGGCATTTAAATACTTCTTTTTTACTTTTGAAATCACAACTCTATAATAATATATACGAAATCTGGGACAAATTAAAATATCATATTCAAGCGTATTTTACGCCTGGACAAAGCCCCCCCGCCCCGCTAGTCTTCACATAAAAAAGTAAACATTTGCCTAACTTTACCCTCGCTGAGAAAAAAACTGAATAGGATATTCTGTTCATAATATGCAAATTATTATAGATGATTTATAATATTAAAAAACAAAAAAAACAACGTTAAGGCAAAATTTCCAAGTCTAACTTTGTTGTTGTATTTGCTCGCTTCCTATCGCTCTAGCCAAGCACAAAAATAGCAAAGGGCGGGTATCAGTATTCCTGGCAGGGGCATGTCAGGGGGTTTACAATAAACTAATTACTTCATCCAATTAGAAGAAGTAGGTAATGCCTGGATTGATGCACCTCACGGGACGAAGCAAGACCATACCTCATCTCAACGAAGAAGGGTCAGGACAGGTCATAGGTTGCCGCAATGATGCCACAGTAAAACTCAGTTGATATGTTAAATGAACTTCAATTTTTGATTCCTTTTTTGCAAGACATTCGCAGCAAGAACTCGTTTTACTAACACAAGAGAAAAAAAACTTTCCTTTCTCTCTTTATATGACTAGCATCAGAGGAAAATTTCACGGACAAACATTATTTGTAAGAAGTTCCCGTTTTAGGAACACATTCCACTGTGACTGCTTCTTTGCTAATCACAACTTGATATTCTTCAAATCCAATGTCTACAAATTCTTGTAAAAAACTACCCCACAAATAAAAATGGATCAATGTTGATACTCCAATAGTGTTCCTCATTTTTCAGTTGGTAATTATTTATGTATCATTAGCTCTTGTCCTTGAGTGGCTCCTGATCTTGATAAGCGGTAACCAAATAGTACAAAAACAAAACAAAAGAGTAGAATATAAAGTTATAGTAACGGTCTTTTTGTTAACAGAGTTTTCGTCCAAATATATAAACGTAGGCGAGAATCACGACCGCGCCATTAGCATAGGCATCAAGAAATACGCTTTAAAGAAACAAAATAGAACGAAAGCAAAAGAAGAAAACAAACAAGCTATAAACCAAACTAATAAATGCCTAGCGCAAGTATTAAAACAACCGGCAGAGGAAACAACGGCGTTAACAATAACACAGCTAATATTATCAATTCGTAGCAACTACAAACAAAAATGGCGTGGGTAAGGAAACACATCTTTGAAGAGTAGTGATATAATAAAAAGGAATAGCAGGAGGAGCGGAGAAAGGAGGAAACTGAAAGCGAGGCTACGCACGCTAACCGACGATTGAGAGGTTTGCTGAAAGAGATTGTCCTATTGTCGGTCTTGCAACGATGCCTGGTGTCAAGCGTGCACGGCAAAGTGTCCTAACGCTCTAGTCTAACCCTTTTTTCTCTCATCTCTCGCCTGCTAAAGTCTTTTCTAATGTGTCTGGCGCACGCTAGCCAGGCTGTTTGCTTCGCCGTCGAACATCACCTGAAACCTGTAGGATAGAACTGCGCACTGATTATCTGTATCTCTATCTCTACAATTATATAAATGCAACTTTGTGTGTGTGTGTGTGTGTGTGTGAGTTCGTTCCTTATAGACACAAAAACGGCTGAACAGGTTTTCTTTAAAATTACCAGAACTTTAATATATAAGTCTGGAGGTGATTTTAAGTTTTGTTTCAGAATACCCCCGATAATTACCGATGATCGATAATTGAAACCGTTATTTTAATTTATCTATCATCGTTAAAGCCATTTTTTCCATGTCATCGCTTAGCAATAATGATAGAACATTGTGTCGTGAAAAAAAAGGACCTTTCTAAGATTAGAGGGGGGAAAGGTCCTCGTGGACAACACATGATTTTGCAACGAGAAAGTAACTGTAAAAAATTAAAAATACTTGAAGCACTATATATAAAAACCCAGCACCCATCTATAAATAGCATTACTTTTGAAAGTAGCAATAATGTGCTGAAATGTTTAGCATAACCAGTATACGACTGGTTTTAGTAACATTGCCTTTTATCATCCTAATTTTTAATCGAGTTTTTTATCACTAGTAAATGTATATTTTAAGCGACTTTTCGTTGACTCTTTTTATCATTCGTAACTATATATTTAACTTCTATTTTTAATATTTTGTCTCCACCTGATGATGATTCAAGAAAGAATCGAAAGCGCTCGTGTAAACCATGGAACATTTGTAAATACCTTCCATCTTGAAGTTAAAAAGTTTTTATGAAAGATCGAAAAAATGAAAAAAAGAATCATTAAACAAGGTATCTCTGCTGTTTTTAATAATGTTTGCCTGAATATATATATATATATATATATATATATATATATATATATATATATATATATATATATACATATATAAGGTGATCTTGTTTGTGTGTGAGAGGAACGATCTATACCAAAATATTCTGACAATTTTTAATCTACAGATTTGAAACGTTGTATATTGGATATTCCAACCTGTAGAACAACATCAATTTAGTTTTTAGCCGGGAAAATGAGCTGCTGAGAGGTAAAAATTGAGTTTGGCAGGTATAGTTCGACAAAGGTATTTTACGATCGGGCATACAATCGAAACAACGTTTTGAGTGACGTTTTTAATTATATATATATATATATATATATATATATATATATATATATATATATATATATATATATATATATATATATATTGAATATATATAAAATTGTTATAATTCTTTTCTATCTTTTGCAAATGATTCAAATTTTAGTATGTTATTATGGATGATAACGACTACCAGTTGTCAAAATTTCAGCTTTTCACAGTTGTTATTTCTAATAAATATTAGGTTTTAAAATTGTATCCCTTAGTTTTGGACCCCACTGTTTATCTATCTATCTATCTATCTATCTATCTATCTCGCTCTCTCTCTCTCTCTATCTCTCTCTCTCTCTCTCTCTATATATATATATATATATACATATATATATATGTGATATTAAATTTTGTTATATCATCAGAACAACAAGGAAAGTAACAAGGAAAAGTGTGAAAAACTTTTTAGATCATGACATTTTGAACTGGAACTTGTATACATATATAATTTTTAATACGTTTTGAAGCCATCCAACGCAAAAAAAAAATAATAAAAACATCGTATTGAAAGATATATTTCAACTAAAAAACTCGTCCTTGTCAAGATATATATTTGTTTTGTACAAGAAGAAAAAGTAACAGGGAAAAGTAAAAATAAAACAGCCCTTAAGACCATGGCATTTCGAACTGAAACTTGCATATATACATTTTTATTTGATTTTTTCAAACTTTTTGAACATTTTTCTAATCCTATTTTTCCACTATCAGATTGTTTCATATTTTTTATTTTTATCCATTTATTCATTTCTGTATAATTACTGTTTTTTTATCCTCCTTCATTCTTTCTATACTTTTTCATCTCTCTTCCCTAGCTTTTCAATTTCTCTTTAATAATCTCCATTATTTCATAGTGAACCATATTTTTCTTTTTGCTATTACCTACTTATATACTACCCTTCCGATTTACTCTTATCTGTTGTACCTACTTTTAATTATTTTTTTGTCAGATAATATCCCTATTTCATATCTAAATGTCGTTAAGCCAGTATTTTCTATATTTGCGTTTTGTATAGTTTGGTCACTTTCCTCTTCTGATGAGAAGCATTTACCTAAAGATGTCTTTTTTTTCTTAATTTTCCTCTTATTGTTTTGATGATACAAACTTACATATTCCTCATTTTTAATTTAATATTACTGCTTCTTCCTCTTAATAGTGTTGGTTTTTTTTTATCTGGATAAGCTCTACTTTGTTAAAGATTTACTCTTTGATAGCACACGCACAAATATATAGTCGGGTTTCAATCCTGGCTTGAGGTAGTTGCTTGTCTAGCCGCACTAATGAGCTGTGAAACAGCGAACCAGTACTGTCTGTGGATGACTATAATGCTCCCTATCTTGGGTTGAGAATATTGGGAAGAGATATACAAGTCCCCATTAGCGTATTAAGCGATGCTCTTTGTGTAAACAAATTGAGCTTAGGTATTTGGACAATGTCAAAACATTGTTAATTTGCTGTCAGCATAGCAACAGTCGAATAGCGCAATGGTTAAGAGCCCCGACTGTTTTTTGGGCAGTCGGGTCTCGATCCTGGCTCGAGGTAATTGCTTGTCTAGCCCCACTGATGAGCTGTGAAACAGCGAAACAGTACTGTATGTGTATAACTATATATATATATATATATATATATATATATATATATATATATATATATATATATATGGGGGTGTACATCTTGCTACAACCTTTTTGTTTTTTTCCTAATACCTCGTTCTTTTTTTTCATTTTCCATTCCCCTAGTCTTTTAAAATAACAGAAAGACTTTTTTATAAATGGACTACTATTGTATCGTTACACATGTTTACACACGTAGATACAACACGTTGTAGCAGATTATGTCGCAATGAACATAAGACAAGTAATGATTCGACTCCTTTTTTCTCTAACAACGACATTTGGAGGCGGAGAGTACTGGAAATCTGGGGAAACTTGTTGTCACTCAGACTCCAGGAAACACCACAAGTTATTCTCAAAGAACAACCTTTGATGATGGCTTGTGTGAATACTTCTAGTGAGTTAATTATAACATAAATAGCAATAAGAAAATAAAGAAAAGATATAAGGTATGGACATGAAATAGAGACTTATATATAATAATGTAATCTAATAATACTGATAGTCATTATCGTTTAAAATCATGATAGCAATAATAAAGAGCGAGCAATGATATAAAAAAAAATTATAAGACTTTTCATAAAAATAAGAAAATATAAACGGTAAATATATTCAATAAGTAATTAAAAATACTATTAAACATACAAATTAAAGTTATACTTCAAAAACGTTGGGAGAAATAATAAATAAAATATTTTTTAAGAATAAGCAACAGTAGTTTACTTAATATTAACTTATTTTATAATGTTAAAACCATGATAGGTTAGAGTGTAAGTTTTAAAAAATATATATAAACATTCGTATAAATGTATATATATATATATATATATGTGTGTGTGTGTGTGTGTGTGTGTGTGTGTGTGTGTGTTTAATATAGTGTAATAAAAAAGAATCATTTTAATTTTTTTTATCATTTAAATTGGGTTAACGAAGGTTAGGGTTGGAAACCTGTCGTAGTTGAGTCCTTGAGCTAGTATGATACAATTACAGAAATCGAAATTTTCTGACGATCTCTGAAAGTAGAAGGGAAGATTTAAACCGGAAGTCGCCAAGGCCATTATTACCAGTCAGCGGACATGCGCAGAATATCACGACGTGTCATTTTTATGACGTATGTTTTACCGGATTTCCTAACAAAACAAAACAAAACAAAACAAAACAAAACAGAGCGACAAAAACAAACAAAACCAATAAAAATAAATAATCGTCTTAATCGATCAATCATCCTACTTAATCCAAACACGCAAACTATTTTACCTGATTGGACCGCCTTCCTCGCGAGTTGTCTTGTCGTTAGCAACATTTCCGCCTTCCCAGAATGCCTAGTGGTGTCATATCGTTTAATAATACTACCTTAACACTGCTCAGGTGGCAAACTTCCGCTTCTTACGTCTAGCACCCTGCAAGACAATAAAATGACAATGAAAATATATTGTTGTTGTTTTTTTTTTTTTTTGCAGAATAGCATGCTAAAGAAAATACTCCCCTATCACAAACAAGCAAACATTCGGGTTGTTGTAAACATGTTTTAGTACTTAGTCAAGAAATCGAATGTATTTACGTGATTGGGTATTTGCATAAATAAACCTGCTTTCCCTTATATTTCTATCTCCACATATATTCAAACTCATAGCTGTTCACCAGTCCGAGATACGTTGCACATTGGCGTTTATTCTGCATTTATACAACTAAATCCTAACCCTAATCCAGATCCAACCCCAGACGCAATCTGGATCATAGCTAATAAAGATTCACAAAATAGTTCAAAGGCGTGTGAATACACTGTGTATGACTAGTAATGCTATTTTATTAATAAATAGGTCTGTTACAACAGAATATTCTTTTCATCTTTTGACTCTCAAGTATATACCCGACACAGTTAGATACACTTAACCAACCGAGTACCACATCGATCTATATAAAAACGTATAAGATATTAACGGCTATATACTCAAGAGTCAAAACAATGAAAAGAATATGCTGTTGTCACGTCCCTATTAATAACACATTTTTTATGAGTGGCGGAACACTTTTACGAAATAAGTTCTGTATTCTTAATACGGATTCTGTATAAGTCCTTCTTTTTTTAGTCTTATTCAAATATGTTCTTTTGATTTCCGTCTCAGGTGTAAAAGGAGATGACGACAATTTGAATGTTTAGCTATTAGGTTAGTGAAAAAATAATGTTTTTGACGTTCAACTTATATAATATATAAAAAACGACATTATTTTTTAACCAACCTATTATTAAATATATGAACTACTGGATATCTATTTCATTAATTAAAAGTTGATATCGGAACAACATTCAAACGTGGCACTTGTTTGTTAAGTGAACAAATATGTCGACAACCTTACACGGCGATTAGCTATGCTAAAATATTGTCAGCAACTGAAATCCAACTTCAGATCTTTTCTATTTCACAGTATAAAAGTCATAGTCCAGCTATATCATTATGTGAAATGTTTGCTTAGCAAGGCGTGTATAAATTTATACACTCGTGACGTAGTTAGGAACCCAAGCTCTTAAACACAATCACTCAGACGCCGAGGTTTAGTTTTATATATATATATATATATATATATATATATATATATATATATATATATATATATATATATATATATATATATATAAAAGACAAATTAGAACAATTACAAAGTGACAGATGCCTAGACTTTAACACATATGGGTTTCTTTCAGCGAAAGAGAGAAATAGACAGGGAGCTTGTCACGTTACATCTAACTACCTTGTGCGCAGCGTCTCACTTAGACTCTTACGGGAAGGGGGCATGTTTTGCTTCCGCTGCGCTTGATTTCTCAGCTGAAAAATCACGTGGTTTTGGAAGTTATGTGCTTTTGCACAATTCCGTAAATTAATCGTAAATTCTGACTTCTTATTCGTTAATCACTCCTTCATCCAACGAAAAGCTTTCCTTATCTAACAATTATATACGGCATGGTCTGGCTGAAATATTATAGTTATTAACCCACTATACCTGGAAAATAACGTATACTTTCAGCCATATTTTATCATCAAGAAATTGTGAACAAATGCTAAAACTTTTATTCACTTTTACAATTTTTATGTACGCGTATAGTACGCGGAAAATCTGTAAGTTTCGTCGGCAGTTTTAAAATTCTAATAGGATAGATTATTATCGAGTCCCGAAGAAATAAAAATAGTAGTTACGTTGCAAATCTGTTGTTTCACACACACACACACACACACACACACACACACACACACACACACACACACACACACACACACACACACACACACATATATATTATATTTTAATAGCATTTTTTGCTCTAATGCATGTTTCGTTGAAAAGCAGGGACAATTTCTCTTTGTTTTTCTCTAAAATTAGATTCATTATTTATTACGTAAACTAAAAGCAAGTCAATTACTAATAAACAACAACTCTACATCCGACGACAGTTTACTCCAAACTAGAAATACCGTGTACGTTTTTAATGCCCTTTAAAACTAACACGTACATCGGCATGATTAGAAACCTAACACGTACATCGGCATGATTAGAAAAACTAACACGTACATCGGCATGATTAGAACCAGTATTTATCGCCTACTAACATACCACCTATCTTCCCCCGAATAGCTCAATTTACCAACACCTTACAGCACATGACACCCGCCAAACTGAATTTAGAAATATACTAATTAAAACCACCGCCATTTTAGCCGTCTAACTCCGATCTGCGCCTTTTAATCATTGTAGCCCTACTAATCAGCAGAAAAAAACCCAACAATCAATTAAGTTCAATATGAAAAGGAAGTCAAGCTTAAGTGCTTTTAACGATTTTAAACGATTTTAACCGTTTTTTCAACAAATTCACCAACGCAATTTTTAATCCATCACTCACCTGAGGACGACTTATGATAGTCGAAAACGTTCGCGACTATGGCAAATTTCTTTTTATATTCGAACAGAACGTTCGAACATTCTCCCGCCAAAAGAGAAAAAATGGATTGCAAGAGAAACAAACAGAAATTATCTCTTCAATAAAACATGCACGAGCGCGCGCGCACACACACATACGCACATATATATATATATATATATATATATATATATATATATATATATATATATATATATGTATACGACACAATCTCGTTGACACACCGATTCTCGCCAGATCACAGAAGTTAAGGCACGTTGAGCCTGGCCAGTACAAGATGGGTGACCATTTGGGCAGTCTAGGTGCTGTGTGTACCCCACGTCGAGTCGTAGAAATTTCCAGGTTGGTATCTGAGGGCGCATTAATTCACTGGGAGAGACTCACCCCCAGTCTTCGTTAAGACATCTATTCTGATGTAAAAACCTGCGGTTTACTGTATACTCTGTCCTGTGGCAGTTGTCTGCACCGACAAAGGTCAGCAGTAATACCAAAAAGTGTGGATGGTTCTACACAAGGTCTTCACCACTATAAACAAATCTTCTCTGGATTTCCGAACAACTTGGTTGTTTTGGCGGAACCTCATACGTCAAAATCGACGGGAGAGTCCATCACACACACACACACACACACACACACACACACACACACACACACATATATATATATATATATATATATATATATATATATATATACCTTAATATCGTTTAAAAATCAACAACAAACTACGTAAACAGATAAACGATAACAACTAAACAGTAAATTGTCTATGTCATTATAGCGTAATGGGTTAGGGCGCTGGACTGAAATACATAAGGTCCGGGGTTCAAATACCAACAACAGTCCAGCTACGCTGAAGAGTAGTAGGGCTCTGAAACACGCGTGTCCATAAATTACTGTTTTAAAAAATAATAAATAAATAAATAAAAAATACGTCCAAATAAAAAATGGGCGACTTTCTAAGAAAAACACCGGATCTCCGAGGCGGAGACGTTAACCTTAATATCGTTTAAAAAATCAACAACAAAACTATGTAAACAGATAAACGATAAAAAAAAAACTAAAACAGTAAATTGTCTATGTCATCATAGCGTAATGGGTTAGGGCGCTGGACTGAAATACATAAGGTCCGGGGTTCGAATCCCAACAAGATTTAAACTACGCTGAAGGGGAGTAGGGCTCTGAAACACGCGTGCCCGTATATTACTGTTTTTAAAAATAATAAATAAACAAATAAAAAATATGTCCAAATAAAAAATGGGCGACTTTCTAATAAAAAAAAACACCGGATCTCCGAGGCTGAGACGTTAACCTTAATATCGTTAAAAAAATCAACAACAAAAACTATATATATATATATATATATATATATATATATATATATATATATATATGAAATAAAATAGAGGTGGAAGGACCTGGATACTCAACGTTTCGCCCGATTTATGTGGGCTTCTTCAAGAGGGATGGTCATTGACGAGAGAGTCGGAGGATTGGGGCTATATATAATGATGGGGGAGAGCAACGTCCCAATCCTCCGACTCTCTCGTCAATGACCATCCCTCTTGAAGAAGCCCGCATAAATCGGGCGAAACGTTGAGTATCCAGGTCCTTCCACCTCCATTTTATTTCATATCGTCGGATTTAATCCAGCTCAACAATCATATATATATATATATATATATATATATATATATATATATATATATATATATATATATATATATATATATAACTAGGTTGTATGTATATGCGCATGTCTATTGTGGCATCACAGTTAACTGAACTGAGAACCAATGAAATCGTGGGTTAGAAATCTGTCTATTCGACCCAATGTCGTTTTCTATTTGTTGCATATTTTCCGGCGTTTTCCATCACTTACCCAACACTTCTAATGTGTTTGTAACGTCTATATACTTTTTGGTATCACCTGTTTCAATATGACAAGCTACCGAATAACATAAACAAACAATTTTATTTACCATGATTGACTGGATAGCAGTGAAATAACGAATTAATCGGTATTGCGGTGTGCCGTTCCGTGTGACTCAGAAATGTTTTACAATGCTGTCTACTCTTTCACTGTTGATCTTTGTGTTACTCTTATGTTGAGTTTTTTTTTTTTAATTTATAATATTGATTGCCTTTTGTTTGGCGTTTTACGCAATTCCAATCTCGACCAAGAATATAGAACGTCATATTCTTTCCATTTTTAAGCCATTTTCCAGAACCCCAACTCTGGATCGAAATGGAGGTTGACGTCATCGCTTCGCAATCGGCCGATCTATAACGTTGCATATGTACACGTACATCTGATATTTTCCGGCGTTCTCCGCCAACTACTCAACAGACGTCAGAACTTATTGAACATTTTTTGAAACTCATTATTTAAATAAAACAGTTTTGAGAAAATCCGAAAGTTATTGTTGTAACGGAAAAATGAAATAACGCACTAATGAAGCGTAACAAAGTTCTTAGCTTTCAAAATATCGAGGAGCAAGTTTTGTAATTATTCACATTGAAGTCAACGTCAAAAGAATGACAAACAAAAACACACGATTTGCAATTTTCAATTAAATTTGCAAATATTGTTTAATTTGATTTGTTGCAAAAATTCTTATGTGCAATGAAGTGGATTGACTTATTGAAAGTTTATTGTTTTAAGTGATTAAATGTCTCACTTGCCATATTGGATTGTTTGCTCACGAGAGATTATTTTTTTCTTCTTCGTCCATTCATTTGATGGCTTTGTTGTCATTGTTGTTGTGCTTCTTCTTCTTCTTCTTCTTCTTCTTCTTCTTCTTCTTCTTCTTCTTCTTCTAATTTTCTTCTTCTCCTCCTGTTCAATTGATTCTTGTATTCACTTATACAGGGTGGTCCACTTAAGACACACAGAAAATATAGAAGAGAGGAAGAACATTCTGTTATTATTTCAATTACTTGTAGCATTTTTTAAATGACCTGTAGTGTTATAAAAGGCGCTGAAAGTGCTCCCCGTTGTCATCTATGCATTTCTTAAGCACATTTAACAACGTTTGCAGATACTGGTGATTCTCCTGATAACGTTGGTAATATTACCCTTTTTTTGTCCAGATTGTGGGGATTATTTGAATAAACGTTTTGTTTTAAGTCCCCCAAAGATAAAACTCACATGATGAAAAGTCCAGTAAACGTGGTGGTCATAATCCTTTGCTTATTGTTCTTTCTTCCGTAAACAAGCCATGAAGTCGTGGCACTGATCTATGCGACGTGGGGTATGTAGCGCCATCTGGTTGGAGAAACAATTGCGTTTTATCAGGTGGTGTCATTTAGTTGTTAAGAGAAAGATTAGAGATATCGGGCTACCTTTAAGTGAGTCGCTCAATTTGAAAAAAAAATAATAATAATTAGAGAAAGATTAGAGCGATCGGCCTACTTTTAAGTGTGTCGCTTAATCTGAAAAAATTTTTTGATTATATATATATATATATATATATATATATATAGAGAGAGAGAGAGAGAGGGGGAGAGAGAGAAAGAGAGAGAAAGAAAGGTCGACTACTTTTAGTGGGTCGCTTAATCTGAAAAGATTTTTTGATTATATATATATATATATATATATATATATATATATATATATATATATATATAGAGAGAGAGAGAGAGAGAGAGTGAGTGAGAGAGAGAGTGTGTGTGAGAGAGAGAGAGAGAGAGAGAGAGAGAGAGAGGAAAAGAAAGAAATGTCGACTACTTTTAGTGGGTCGCTTAATCTGAAAAAAAAATGATGATTTCCGAAAGGATGAAAGGTATTTAATAATTATTATAGTAAATATTAATATATATAAATATATATATATATATATATATACATATATATATATATATATATATATATATGTATGTGTGTGTGTGTGTGTGTGTGTGTGTGTGTGCCAACGAACGTGCTGATTTTAATATTTTCATTTTTAATCGACCCATATTTTAATGGACTTCTCATCGACTTTATATATTTTAACTTACCATCACCTAACGCAGTATTATATGCATTTAAATTTCACTTTTTAATATCCATTTTCGCTCCTTCTCACTTTTACTTCCTCAACACTTGAAGATAATTCGTGGACGAATCGAAAGCGTTCACGACATTATAGAACCTTCAGTAATATTTTCGATTTTGATATAAAAATATTAAATGGAAAATCGAAAAAATAAAAAAGAGAATCATAAAGCAAAGTATTTCCGTTACTTTGCTTGGATATATATATATATATATATATATATATATATTTATATATGCATACACACACACAAATTCAGTTTAGTTTTCTTGCATGAATGAAATGTTGTCGTTACTATTTTCAAACTCCCACTGAGATCGAAGCCCTATAGCAATAATTCCCGCCAACTGGTGAGAGAGTATTTTAGCGAAACAACCGAAAGGTTTTATTTACCTCATCTCATCATCACCCCTCCCACATACACATTGCAAACCAACAATACAACCCCATGTTTACACGTAGTTTTGCTACTCTTTTTTTTTCTCATCCTTTTTCGTCCATTTATCTCAACAGATGCATGAAATTTTATCGCCATTAGACCGGAAGTGATAAACACAGTTGGTAAACGCATGAAAACAGACCAAATATTCACACAAGAAATGGCGACAACGAAACACAAGTTTTAAATGTGTTCAACGTAAATTATCTTAAAGAAATGTTAACTTAGAATAAATAAAATAAAATAAAAAAAACCGTGATGAATTGCAAAAATCAGAACGAAAACAACAACCATGATTTTATGTATAAGTTCACTTTAAACAATAAGAACGGTTTAAAAGTGTCCAACTTTCTTTATCATGTATGCGCATTTTGTCGATTTCTTTATTACCGCCATTATCGAGGTTAGGTTTTATTCGATGTTTATTTATTTATTTGGAGCTTGCCTAGGTGCCCGGCGTTGTTTGGGTATTTGGAGGTATGTATTGAGCAAAAAAAAAAAAAAAAAATGTGATAGCAGGCAAGTAGGCTTGAGCCCGTACCGGGAAGGAGGAAAAGAAAGAAAAAAAAACAAACAAAAAACAAAACAAAAAAAAAACAAACAAACAAACAAAAAAAGCGGTAGTAGGCAAGTAGGCTTTAACTCGTACCGGGAAGGAGACAAAGAAAGTAAAAAAAACACAAAGAAAATCGTGATGTCTTTGCCATTGCGTCCAATGCCAACTGAAGTGACGAAGGTTTAAATTAAGGCTAGTCAATCGAAAAGAGGGAATGTCTTTCGAAAATATCGGCGAATAAAACGACCCGTCCTTGTAGAAAAACGCCCAATTGAGAGTGAAATAATTAATGTTTTAGCCATTTTTTCGATATTTGTCGTCCGAACCGACGAGCTTCAAAACAATACTGATTTTGTGAAAATCCGTCGCCTCTGTCGAAAGTTTTATACATACATACATACATACATACATACATACATACATACATACATACATACATACATTTAAACAGACGAGACAAGTGAGATTTATATTATAAAGAGTAAATTTTAGCGAAATATTAAAATCAGGATATAATGCTACTAAACCGTATGTCTAGCATCCTTATTTCAATTTTGAATAAAATCCATGAAATTCTAGATAATGTCTAAAAGTTAAAGCTTAAGGTTGTAGAATCTTCGGAATAAATAAAATTTCTCGTTTCCTTCAAATTATATCTTTTTTTCCTTACTTTCCAACAAAAGGGATTCTGCGAATCCATCTCCAGTTTATCGTTATTTTCATGGCGGGTGCTTACCTGAGTTTTATATCTATGCCCTCTCTCCGTAAAACATTTACAACAAACCGTCGTCTAACTACAATAGCTCTCAACAATTTCTGTAACTTATTCGTTAGATGTCAACACTCGGGACCCACACGTTGTATGCAGACAGTCGCAATAAAATAAAGACAAGAACAGAATTCAATTCACTTTTTCAACATACATTTATTTACAGGTACTTTTAGAATAACATCTTGTATTTGGATCAAAAGTCTTCTGGTACTGTAATGTGTTTAACAAGAGTCTGTCATGTCGAACACGTGATAATCTATCTTTATCTAGCCATGTTAAGGACACGTTTTTCCCTGAAGCTTTCGGAACACGTGTGTAACACGTCTACTTACGTCCTCTCTCTGACCACGTTTTTCTTTTTTTATAATCTTTTTCTTTCCTTATTTCTTGTTGTGACGTCACGTCGTATACGGCTCGGTCATTTGCATAAACTGCTGCTGTCGCTATACGTCCGTCCGCGCTCTATTAGATTTCTCTTACTGGCTAGCTGTGCTTAGAACTAAAAGAAAATCCTATGAGCAAATTTTCTTTTCGATAAGTCTGTAAACATAATAACGTAACGTAGCATGCAGCCGCAGCCAAGAATGAACTCACTAAACGAGTTTTTAGTTTAATTCAAATCTTGTCCGTAGCTGAATACTTGATGCTTCGCTGGAGCTATCAAGGACGTTCTTTTTTATCGTGATGCCATCACTAGATGGGTTGCCTACCATGGCTTAAGAGAGAGAATGATAGACCGCGCCAGTTTTCCAACCTGGCATTTTAGAATTTTTTTCTTCAAAGGTTAGTCTGACTGCCATCATTAAGATCGATGAAGGGGTGTGATATTTATGCTTAGCAGATTTGTCGGGGAGATGTATGTCGAGAGTGCAAAAATGCAATAAGTTCATCGGAGCACATTTCATTAAAATATTTGTAAAACAGGCACAGGGCTGTAACTTTGGAGCGATGGGACAGGGGTTAAAGCCTAGTTGACAAAGTTGGATATATTAGATTTTTTGGAACTTATCCAAAAGGGAGAGACTAGTAGTAGATGCACTAGCCCAGATGTGGCAACAATACTCCATGCATGGCCGAATGGTGGCCTTGTAAAGGTACAGGACACTCTCAGATGTGAGTGGTTTTCTAGCGCGATAGAGAGGGGCCTACCTTCTTTGCAGCAGCCTTCGCAATGTCCTCAATATATTTGTTCCAGTACATTTTTCTTTTGAATGTTAAGCCGAAGTGTTTGAAGGAAAAATTCTGAGGTAGGGAGTTATTTGTCATAAATATCGGTCGTTGGAGAGGCTTCTTGTAATTGTTAAAGGAGAACAGCTTAGTCTTACTAGCATTAAATGTTACCATCCATTTGCGGACCCTATTTCACTATGGTCTGGAGGTAATTTTTTTAAGATTCCGCCATTGTCTTTGATTTGTGTACATTCGTTCTTCCCTCGTGCATGTTATAGTTCTACCATCAGCAAATACACTCATCTTGGACACAATATTATCGGGGAGGTCATTGTTGAATATCAGGAATAATAGTGGTCCAAGAATCGACCCCCGAGGTACTCCCGCATTAATGTTATGTTGTTTGAATGGACGTCTATCAATGATAACCTGGATGGTCTTATTGTCTAAGAAAGATCTAATTATATTTAGTATTCGTCCAGTATGATTTAATTTTCATTAGTAGCACTTCATGCCAGACTTTGTTAAAGGCGTTTGATATATCGAGTGCTACAGTCCTGGCTTTACCCGCCTTAACCAGTGTATGGCACATGCGTTCAGAAATGACCGTTAAAACATCTGCAGTAAAACGACATTGCTTAAATCCGTACTGTTTGTCAGAAAAAAAAGATTAGCTTTTTCGAGGTGGTGGACCAGTGCTTGATTGATTAGCGCCTCAAAGCTTTTTAGCGAAGAGAAGGATGAGACTGATAGGGCAATAATTGAAAGGGTCGATCCTTTCGCCAGAATTCTTTTACACTCATCCCACAACAGCCATCTTCCAATCACTAGGGAAGCAAGATTCAGCAAAACATTTGTTTTAGAGTTTGAAAATTATGGGGACTAGCTCAGCTGAGCATTTCTTAATTAGTATAGCAGGGATGTATATAGATGAGTAAATCACTGGGATTAGTACCATAAACGCACACATACGCACGGAAATAGCCAGGATAACAGATTAATAATATTTATATAAATATGTGATTTTCTAATTATATATTTTTAATTACTTCGATTACAGCTGATTAATTAATACATCACACAAAGAAGCAATGAACATGACCAGAAGACAAAAATGAATAAGACAAGGAATATAAATAGAAGAAGGAAATACATGAAAAAAGGAAAAAGACAAAATGTTAAACGGTTACAAAAAAGACAAGGAATTAAAAAATAAAAACGAATTAAAAACGACTTCCAAAAAGAGGGAAATGACAAAAGAAAGTAAAAATTGATAAAATGAAATAAAGAAAAACGAGAGAGAATAAAAATGCAAACAAATTTAAACTATAAATAACAAAATATCAATAAAAATGAAGAAAAAAAAACAATGATAGAAAAAAAATGAATCAAAATATAAAAATACGATGATTAAAAAGGAAAAGACGACGAATTAAGGTTCTGGTAAAACTGGGAGAACAATTTATGAACAAACGAAAGGAATATAATTAAACGGAAACAATTTTTTTTAAAAGATAAAGAATTGAAACAAATGATTATAAAACACACATTTAAAGACAAATAATTAAAATGAAAACCAATTAAACAAAAAGAAATTAGCAAAGAATGAACAAAGAAAATTGACAAAACTGATGAAAATGGAAAAAGAAAAAAAACATAGACGAGAAATAAAACAATAAAAAAGCACAAACATAATAAAAAAGCATAAAAATAACAAAAAAGTATAAAAACAATAACAAAAGTATAAAACCGATAAAGAAGAACGAAAAGAAAAATGAAGCATGCAAAATAAAAAAATAAAAAACAATAATGAAAAAGGAAGTAGAGGAAAATACATAAATGAAACAAAAAAAACAATAAAAAAGAAAACTAAGAAATAAATAAAGAACAAAAGTGGAATGAAAATAGAAAACGACTAAGAATTAAAGAAAAATAAAAACAGAAATAAGTATATATATATATATATATATATATATATATATATATATATATATATATATATATATAAATGAAGAATAACAGAAATAGCAAAAAATAAGAAAATAGAATATACAATATGCGTTAGACGAAAAAAAAACACGAGATATCGACATAAAAGCTAAAAAAAACAAAAACGTGTGGACTATAAAAACGAAAAAAAAGACAAAAAACAGGGCAATAAATAAAACACAAACAAACAAAAGGCAAAAAAAAAAAAAAAATAGGACAATAAATAAAAAAAACAACAAAACATTTACTTATTGTCCCAAAGCACAAAAGTGCATTTTTGAACAATCTAAACATTTGTCGATAAATTATTTTTATTTGTTCTCGTTCGCCATTTCTCGATTTGCATACGACATCACGCATGATTTGTTGAATGACGTCATTTGTGCTTATCACATCATGGACGACGGGTTCCGGAAATATAGTTGTGTTTGCAGTTATGTCCTTCTTTTATATATGGATGCATGTTTTTTTCTTTAATGTTGCCAGCTATTTCTGTTGAAGAGCTCAAATGCTTTTCCAGAGAAGAAAGGTCAAGTAGAAATGTAGAAACAAACAAGAAAAAACGATCAATAAATATGGCAAAAAATAGAAAACCGAAGACTAAGGAAAGATAACTTAAAATATAAATGTTAAGACTTTTGGGCTTTGTTTTGTAAGAAAATGGAAAAGAAAAGCAAATTCCAACAGAAGAAGGTAATAATTTGTAAAGAACAAATAAACAGGACATATTGAATGGGTGATAAAGCAGAGACAATTGAAAATGAAAGTTTCCAACAAGGTAGATAAGTTAGGATCGTGTGTGTGTGTTATGGTTACGGCCATGACAAGAGAATATTCTTATCATTGTTTTGACTCTCGAGTATATATCCGACACAGACAAAATTAATCGAGAACCACATCAGTGTATATAAAAGCATATAAGATATAAACGGATACACACTTGAGAGTCGAAACAAGGAAACGCCTGAAATAATATTACGCTTGGGTCTGGTGGAGAAAAACAAAGGCAACAACAGCAACAAGCGGAACCTGTGGATTTTCACGTTATTTACAACATTAATCTGCATAAGTTCGTATCAATAATAATAGTACGAAAAGCGTTCTAAAAGTAATGCCTCCTATTTTTCATACCCTTTTAATGGAAGAGAGAGAGAGAGAGAGAGAGAGAGAGAGAGAGAGAGAGAGAGAGGATTTCAAATTGCATTGCTTATAATAATAATATCTGGCAGGATCAATACTATTCAGAAAAAAAGATGGCGCTTTCTTTTTCCGTACGAATAATTGCAATACTAGCGATACCTGTGGAAATTTCACAGCGGACTCTTTCATACGTAATCTATTGATGTTGGCATTCTGTGGATGTTCAGCGTAAATGGAGACGTCCTAATATTATTGTAGCTCTTTTATTAAAACTGCAAAAGTATTTATCTAAGCTGTTAGGGACGCACGGCGTAGCTGGTTGTAAAAATACGCTTAAATATATTTTAATTTATGCAGATTTCGTATATATTATTATAGAGTCAATGTTCTATCGATTTTTATATATTATATAGCTGTGATTTCAAAAATAAAAAAAAAATAATATATATCCATATGACTTGAGTGCATCAGCTTGAATCGAAACCGAAACCAAAACATATGAAGAAAAAAAATATGTATATATAACTTGAGTTCCTTCAGCTATTATCGAAACCGAAATCAAAACTTATGAAGAATTCTTGGTAAAATTATTTATTCAAAAAATAGATTACTGGAGTGCCATCAGCTATAATCGAAACCGAAACCAGATCTTATAGAATTCTTAGTAAAATTATTTATTACAAGAAATGAAAGTCCATGACAATTAAACGACAGTCACTTGGATGTAAGCGTGACACACAAAATAAATAACACACGTTATCTTATTAATATGTAGATTCTTTACATAAATAAAGCGAATATGTCTTTTATTTATTTATTCTTAAATTGAGTAATTTTATTAAAAAAAAAGAAAAACACTAAAATATTCTCACCTTAAAGTGATTTTCAGCTTAATAGCCTTTAAATGAATAAAACAAACGTTACTTTTGAAATGTACTTCAATTCGATTTTAAATATCGAATTGTTACAATCGACGGGACAAGATAATTTGATATTAAAGCAATTTTTAAAATGAGTAAAGTTTCTTTTGCTATAGTTATATCAGAATAATCACTAGGACCGTGACAACAGCATATTCTTTTCATTGTTTTGACTCTCGAATATATATCCGTTAATATATGTTTTTATAGACGGTTGATTAAGTGAGTGTAACTGTGTCGGATATATACCTGAGAGTAAAAAGAATGAAAAGAATATTCTGTTGTCACAGCCCTATTTATCACTAATAAACACCTTTGCTGATCCAACGATCTTACATTTTTTAATTTATAATAAGTTGATAATGTACAGGCGAACATGAAATGTCATAAAAAACATGAATAATAATAATAATAATAATAATAATAATAATAATAATAATAATAATAATAATAATAATCTATATATCTATAAAAGTGAAATGGTCTCTGTGTGTGTCTGTGTGTGTACATTTCCCTACCAAACTACTCTGTCAATTTTCAGTCTACAGACCCGAGATTAACATAAGGGATATTAAGCTTTTTTTAATCGGTTTTCGGTCAGAAATTTGGCTGTCAAGGGGTCAAAGTTCATCGATTTGAGATTTGAAAACTCTACCAAACTCCTCCGGCAATTTTCGGTCTAAACACTTGAAATTTTAGATGTAGGTTACTTGGGCAGGGATAAAACTTTTTAACTTGATTTGAGCCCAAAACAACAAATGTTAAAGGGTCAAAATTCGGTTCAAAGTTTTTTTTTAAAATTGACCTCTGCGGTTTCTTCCAAATTATCAGCCAATTTTGGATCTGAACATTTGAAATTTTATATAAAGTGTATTCAGACATAAGACAAACTTTGTAATGTTGTTTTAGCAAAAAATTGGCTGCAAAGAAAGATTTGACCTGTGCGGTCTCTAGCAATCTATTCAGCCAATTTTTGATTTAAACTTTTGAAATTTTACATAAAGGTGATTCAGACATGCAGCAAGCATTTTAATCTGTTTTTGGCCAAACATTTGACTTTTGCAGACTCCACCAAACTCTTCTGCCAAATTTGGTTCTAAACGCTTCAAATTTAAGATGTAAAAAATATTTTTAATATATATATACATATGCACATAAAGTTAAGAAAAGTATATAGGGCTCAAGCAAATCCGGGTTGAACTGCTGCTGTTGCTAATAATAATAATAATAATAATAATAATAGGATGATGATGATGATGATGATGATGATGATGATGCTTCTGCTGCTGCTGCTGATGATGATTATGATGCTGCTGCTGCTGATGATGATGATGATGCTGCTGCTGATGATGATGATGATGATAACAACAACAACGGTCGGTGCTAGGGAGAAATCAATGGTAAGCAGCTTTCATGATAATGCAAAGTAGTTTCAGAGGTTATCAAAAGAGGTGCATATATGGAAATATGGAGACGTTTGTCACCCACCCTTCAGGAAACACCAGTTATTATCAGTGTGCAATATGAGATGATATCATACGTGAGAACTTGTTAGTACAAATAATAATAATAATAATAATAGTAATAATAATAAAATAATAATGATAATAATAATAATGATACCAAGATGAGGGCACTAGGGGAACAAGACGCCTATAAATACACAAGAGTTCTGGAAGTAGACAACATCAAAGCAACAGAAATGAAAGAGAGAATTGAAAAGGTATACCGCAGGAAAACAAGGAAACTTCTGGAAACTAAATTATATAGCAGAGACCTAATAACAGGTATAAATACATGGGCAGTATCATTAGTAAGATACTCTGGACCGTTCATAGGGTGGACCAAAGAAGAACTGAGACAGTTTGATCAGAAGACCAGGAACTCATGATTATTCACAATGCACTACATCCGAAGGACGATGTTGACGATTCTACGTGAAAACGAAGGATGGTGAGAACGGACTGGTATGTACAGAAGTCTGTGTGAATGACACAAAAAAGAACGAGAAAAATATATGACGCAAAACACTCAAAGGATGATCATAGCAGCGAAATACAAAGAAAAAGCAACAAAACAGAAAACAGAAAGACAAAGGATAAGACAAGTAAAGAAAAATGTGAAGAGAAACAACTACATGGAAGATTCATAACGTTGAAAAATGATGAGAATTACGAAAACACTTGGACATGGATGAGAAAAGGACACGTAAACAAAGAAACTGAATCCCTAATAATGGCAGCACAAGATAATTCGATAGCAACAAACCACATCAAAGCAAAGATCGACGAAACACAGCAAAACAGCAAATGTAGACTCTGTGGATAAAAGACGAAACGATAAACCATATAGTAAGTGAATGTAGCAAACTAGCCTAAAAGGAATACAAGAAAAGGCACGACCAAATGGGAAGAGCAGTACACTGAGAATTGTACAAACAACTGCATCTCGAACGCACAGGCAAATGGTACAAATATAAGCCAGCAACAGTAATTGAAAATATAAATCCAATGGGACATAGATATAAAAACGGATAAACCTATCCAAACAAGAAAACCGGATGTCGTAACAATTATCAAGAAAAGAAAAGTCCTGCCAAATCGTAGACTTTGCTGCTCCAGCCGACCACAGGAAAATATCAAAGAAAAAGCGAAAACAGAACAAATACACAAAGCTCTCCAGAAAACTGAAAGGATATAGATGATAAAAAAATCACGAGAGTACTTATAATAGTAGGAGCACTAGGAACAATTCCGAAAAACTTTGAAAACAGGGGAGAAATTGAAATCAGAGCAATGACTGGAAAGATACGAATAACAATAATGAAAACAGCTGAAATATTAAGGAAAACCCTTGAATGCGGGGACAAATACACATGAGCCATATGCGCGGATCAGACGAACTGCTGCAGAGACAAAATATTGTTACAAGAAAAGGTTAAATAAGTAAAAATGAGATAGGATTGACCGAAAATTGAACTTGGTAATCTGGGTTCAGAAATAGGTATTTTTACGACAGGAATTTAAAGTCATAATTAGGTATATACAATAAAATGGAAAGAACAAGCTATAGGAAAATAAAACAGATGGTTGGCCTAGAAATAACTTAGAATTTTAGAGAGGGACAAAATAGAAAATTACGTAAATGGGTATTTTTGAGATGTGCTAGGCCGAAAGAGAGATTTTCTTTTTTAATATTTGCTTTTAGTATTTTTTTGAAAGTCCATAAACATTTTTTCGCAAGATATGTAGCTTGCCGGGTAAGCATTAGAAATGACTTGTTCGAAAAAATAATGGATCCTGTGAAAAATTGGGCGCTTACAAGCTGGTCGCAAGTAATGACTCCCAACAGGGTAGTAAGTTTTGGTTCAATAAATTAAATGTAGACGGTGAAGGATACGAGAATCCTTAGGGTACCATAAGGACTATGAGAGTCAGTACCACAGGCAAATCATATATAGCATAATGAGTCGAGAGAAAAGTAAAATATACCGTATGTACGTAGGAAGATATCACCTGATATATATATATATGCATGAATGCGGGATATATCTGCTGGATCTAGGAAGCTCTGATGAGAAAAAAAAGAAAAATCACGGAAATCGGGCCATAGTTAGAATTTAGTGCGCATATAGGAATTGTGGTACAAGGGATGGTTAAGGGTGATATTTTCTAAATCTTCATCAAGTTCCAAGGGTTCAAGCAAGGAAATCTAAGTGAATCAGTGTGATTAAAAGGTATATCTTAATAATTGGAAGCCAACCACAAAGATGTAAGTAAATGATCTTTGAGTATGTCACGAAAAAGATAAAATAGTTACAAAATGGAACAAAGCCACACTTAATAGAACAACCAGGCAAAAGAAACGGTCAGGACACTTTTGGATGAAAAGAAGTCGTCGATTTTGAAAGAGGTAAAATGAGACCTCGCGTTTACAGCATAAGGGTGGCTGGATGAAGCAGCTGACGTGAATCAAGGGAGAAATAACCTACACCCAAAAAGTAAATGCCAAGAAGATCGGAGAGAGTCTGATCTAAATAAATAAATAAATAAATTGTGAAGTCAGTTGGAAAGGGCTGATTAAAGGAGAGTTTTTTTTGGGGGGTGCGTGATTTTTCTTAGCCGAGTGGTTTTGTAGATATAGAGAAAAATGCACTGAATTTAAAAATGCGTACATTTTTTGAAAATGAAGAGGGGAGGTCCTCTTTTCTTGTAAGAAAAACATTAAATAAGTAAAAATGAGATAGGATATACCGAGAATTGAACTTGGTAATCTAGGTTCAGAAATAGGTTCTGAAATGGATTCGGAAAATTGAATGTAGAATTACCCATTGTTTAGTTTTCACATAAAATAGTTTAGATATGTGGTTTGAAAAGGAATTTAATTATTCAATTCTTTAAATGAAAATTGAATTAAAACAAGGTCAGTTAAGAGAACGAACAATAGCAAATTTAAATATGTTGGAAAATAAGTCAGGTCGAAAATAGGTTAGAAGAAATGGGTTAGATGTGCGAATTATGCATGTGAGGATCGCGCATGTTCAGGCTCTGGGATCGATCGAACACGTTTTTGGTCATGCGATGACGTCATGGCTGAGAAATGAATTCTCAATATAGTTGCTAGTTTGAGATAGAAACAGAAGAACGGAGACAGAGTCGGACAGACAGAGTCAGGGTTGGACAGACGGGAGACAGAGCTGACGTTGGTCAGAAGGAGTGCCCCTTTGGAAGCGAAGGGTTAGAAGTGTAATCATGTAGTGACTTTGAATTTCTGAATGTCATCAATCATTGACCGGTCGCATGAATAAACGATATTATCAAAATTTTGTAACTGCGTCTTCGTGTTGGTCATTATACAACAACTAAAGGTAATGTGAAACCCATCTTTATATGAACATTGTGTCCACTCATCGTTATTAATGAACATTGTGTATAACTCATCTAAGAAATGTGTCTCCACTTTTGTGTTATAAGAACTGTTTATTACCTGGTCTCCTCCTCTCTCTAATATATGCGATAAAAGAACTGATAACTCATTCTGTTAAAAGAAGAAACATTCACAGAACTGTATAAATGCCTCTCTCATGTATCCCTCCCTCATCGTGTATTACATGTCCCCGTCTCTCTTTAAAAAGTACTCGATATATGTCACCACAATATGAACACCCGGCTACACAACAATATGAAGAAGAGTTATATGGAACCAAGAACATAGAAGATACATATTCATAAGTTCTCTATCCCTCCACCATCCCCTCCCCCATTCTCCCATTACTCAATCACCGCTCCCTACAAAAGAATGCTACCAAATAGCCGAGAAGGGCAAAAGATGGATGGAGGAGAGAGCACTGGCCAGACCTCATCTGGACAGTGGAGACTACTAGCTGCTAGCGAGAGATCAATGGTAGTCGGCTGATGCAAATTAATTTGCAAATGTTATCAGAAGAGGTGAAGAGCACTGGAAAACTAGAGAGACTTGTTGTTACTCAGCTTCCAGAGAACGCCACAGGCTATTTTCAAGGAGAGATCCTTTATGATAGCTTTATTTCAAAGCACCTTTTAAGCTACTACTACTACTACTACTACTACTACTACTACTACTACTAATAATAATAATAATAATAATAATAACTAGCAGGACCTGTGGAAATTCCACAGGGGACTTATTCATATGTAATATATTGATGTTGGCATTCTGTAGATGTTCAGCATAAATGGAGACGCTCTGATATTATTGTAGCTCTTTTGTTATCGAAGCTAGTAAGGATATACATACATTTAGTTGGGGGATAAAGAGGACTCTTTATACCAAGGTATTTCGACGCCTAATGCTTCTCATCAGAAGAGTAGAGAAGATTCTAGGTAATATAAGGAGGATGTGACGTCTAGCCAGATCATAATGTTCGCTTAAATATGGCATTTTAATTCTTGCAGATTTCGTATATATTATTATAAAGTTAATGTTCTATCGATTTTTATATATTATAATGTTGCGATTTCAAAAAACATATATATATATATATATATATATATATATATATATATATATATATATATATATATATATGACTTGAATGCATCAGCTTGAATCGAAGCCGAAACAAAAACTTATGAAAAAATTATATATATATATATATATATATATATATATATATATATATATATATAAAGCTGAACGTCTGTGTGTGTGTCTGGTCACGAATAGGCTCTATATGGTTGACTATTATAGAAACCTGATCTCATATAATGATAGAAGATGTATCGAGACACAGGAATGGGTATGTTTGATCTTGCATAATTATGATTCATTAAAATTGTGGGGTCTGTGTACGCACCTGGTCTACAAAGTATAGAAATAAAAAATTTAAAAATAAAAAAAAAACATTTACAAGTGTTTTTGATATAGATGTACATGAACACCGCATAATTTTATTATACCACATTTCTTCAAACTGAAACATAATTATCAAAGTATACTTACGCAGATAGATAGAAAAAGACTTTATTAAAGTTTGTGCCTATTTCCATTCTATGGGGGCCAGACGAGAACGCAGACCCCACAATTTTATTATACCATCCTTATTTAAGTGAAAACATACTCATCAAAGTATTATTATGTACATCTATATCAAAAACACTTGCAAGCATTTTTTTAATTAATTTTTATTTTTTTTTATTTCCATACTTTGTGGACCAGGCGCGAACGCAGACCCCACAATTTTAATGAACCATCCTTCTGCCAGATCAAATATACCCATTCCCGTGTCTCGATAAATCTTCTAGAATTATATGTAATCGGTTTTTCAAAATAGTCAACCATATAGGAGCCTATTCGTGACCACACACACACACACACACACACACACACACACACACACACACACACACACACACATTCAGCTTTATATATATATATATATATATATATATATATATATATATATATATATTGTAAACAAACCAACAGTGTTTAAGCACAATATATATTATTCCAAAATAGCTACATTTATTTCGCTGTACATCTTTCTCTCCCGCTGTCGCTCTTTGCATCTCTCTCAATATGTGTTGAGACCACACACACACACACACACACACACACACACACACACATATATATATGTATGTACACACACGTGTATATATATACACACGTGTGTGTATACATATACACTTTCATACACACATCTATATATATTCAGTGTGATGCGTAAAAATGGATAGATATGTGAAGAAAAAACTGAAGCCTGATGATAGAAGATGAAGAAATGAAGAGATGGTGAAGAGATAGAATGATATGAGTTCATGCTAATCATACGTTACACACCATCCCTTACTGACATAGGGACATATCACCATTTCTTGTTCGCTGTGTGTCAGTGGCATGTGCTCTAGCAACTTATTAGATTGACGCTGCAACTTTCGTATCAAGCGAATCAAGAGAGACATTTACTTCAGCCTGACTGGATAGCAAAGCCGTTTATTTTCGGAGATTTACCCGTTTTTGTTTTCTCGTTCGTTACTGTTTCTTTATTTTTATTTCGTTGTTTGTGTTAATTCGATTAACAAAGTCCGTTTCGTTTCATTTCCATTTTCTTTCTCGCGAAATTCTCTTTAGTCTTTTGTTTCTCTTTCGGTTTTCCGTCTATTTCGATCTACACTTTCCTATGGTATTATCGGGTATATCAGTGTGTTGAAGCTGTTGTAGATATCACTGTCACCACTACCACTAAATAAATTGTGACCACAACCATCAGTGTGGCATCCACACACACTAAAATTATTAAGACAGTCAGTATCATTTAAAATCATCATCTTTCCCATATATTGCGCCAGTAGTGTTAAGATGTTTCTTTCAGTCTTCGTTGTTTAATTTTTGTTTTTACCTCTTTTACGCTTTGTTTTGTTTTTAAAGGTTCTATTTTGTATTTTGTGATGTATAGTATACCCTATCAGTCGGCCTTCGTTTACTAGTATATTTTGTTTTCGTGCTTTGTTTCTTTCTTAGTTATCTTCTTTTACGGTCGTATTTCTCTTCTTCCTTTTTTCCTCACCTTCCCTACCGCTTTAGTTTACTTAGTATTATTGGTACATACCAGGAATTTTCACGCAGACGAACATCAGAGATTACTAACTGAGAACAAATGGGGGTGTTTCCTTAAATCTGGGAACTAAAAAGTTTCGCCAGATTTTCAGTAAGCGCCAACATTTTTTATAACTATTTGTTAGCAGAACGGCAGCTTGCCATTTATTTTTAGCTCGCAACGGCGATTGATCTGCCCTGGAATTTGCGTGGCAATAACCCCAGACGTACCCCTCCACCGTACTGTATACCGATACTCTATGGCTGACTGGCAAAGCTTCCGTACATTCATATCTGATTTACCTCTGTACTCCATGTTTAAAAAGGAAGTGTCCTCTATAGTATCAGATCTGACCGAATGGTTAATTGTAGGCATAGACCAATTCATACCATCTAAAAAATTCCAACAAAAACCTAACAGCCAGCCATGGTTCTCCCCAGAATATGCTGCTGCTATCGCGCACAGAAATCACTTTTTTCATAGCTACCAACGTAATAGATGCACTGAGACTAAGGCTGCTTTCAGGGCTGCCAGCAACCACTGTAAAAGAGTAATAAAAAATGCAAGTGAGCTATATGCCCAGTCTGTTAAATCCAAGGTAGCTGATCAGCGGCTTGGTTCCCACCAGTTTTGGCAAATAACAAATAGGATCCTGAACAGAAGTGTGCGTTCTATCCCAACCATTATCAATGGACCAGAGGTCATCTCGTCAGCGTCAGACAAGGCCAAACTATTTGCAAAGAACTTTGCAGCTAATTCTACCCTATGCGACGAAGGCCATCAACTCCCCATATTTCCTCCTATAACACAGAACACGCTAGGTAAAATACAAATATCCGTGCATGAGATCGCCAAGCTAATCAAGAACCTTGATTCCAGTAAAGCAACTGGCCCTGATGGCATCCCAATTATAGTGTTAAAAAAGCTTCAACCAGAACTTGCTCCCATACTTACGAAACTGTTTAAGCGCTGCCTTAAGGAGAAGTGCTGTCCGACTCCCTGGAAGACCTCATCAGTTTGTCCTGTATTTAAGAATTCAGGTGATAAATCATATCCCTCTCAGTACAGACCAATAAGTCTCCTGTGTGTTATGAGTAAGTTGCTGGAATCCATATTAAATAGAGAAATAGTCAACCACCTCAGCAGGAATAACCTTCTTAGTGACACACAATATGGTTTCCGCTCTGCAAGATCTACCGCAGATGTGCTGACGGTTATATCTCACAGGATTAGTGAATCTCCTGACAAAGGTTTCCTTTCTATGGCAATTTCTCTTGACATATGAAAAGCCTTCGATAAGGTATGGCATAAGGGTCTACTTCACAAGATTTCCAGCTACGGTATAACTGGAAATGTTTTCTCAATCATTAAATCATTTCTCTCCGATAGGCTCATAAGAGTAGTGGTCGATGGACAAAAATCAGAGGCCTGCAGTATTAATGCTGGAGTCCCTCAGGGGTCAATCCTGGGCCCAACTCTCTTCCTGATCTACATCAATGACCTCCCTAAACACATACTTAAATCATTCGTTGACATCTATGCTGATGACACGACCATCTATGGCAACACATCAAAGACTGTAAATGACAAAGTTCTCTCTGATTCTCTCTCCTCTGATCTCGAGCGCGTGGTTCAGTGGGGGAAGACGTGGCTGGTTACCTTTAATGCATCTAAAACCAAACTCCTATCCTTACATCATCAACGCTCTGATCCCCATCTGGCATCAATTGAGATGGAGTGCTCTCGTCTGGGTGAGGCCCCGTGTTTTGACAAGCTTCTGGTTTGACCTTTACTCCTGATCTGAAATGGAACACGTACATCAAGTCTGTTGCCAAGGTCGCTGGAAAGATGGTGGGATCCTTCTACCGCGCCAGAAGATATCTCACTACTGATGCAATTCTCTATTTATATAAAAGCCAAGTACGTCCAAGGATGGAATACTGCTGCCATATCTGGGCAGGAGCTGCTAAAAACAGCCTATCCTGCCTTGACAGAGTATAAAATAGACTTCGTGGCTTAGTGGGGTATGCTCTTTTCTCTACCCTACAACCTCTCTCCCACAGAAGAGACGTTGCGATCCTATCCTTGTTTTATCGTTATTTCCATGGTAGGTGCTCGTCTGAACTCCAATCTCTGGTCCCCCCTCGCCAATCTTTCACAAAAAACACTCGTCTGGCCGAATCCACTGTGAAAAATTTCCCCCACTCTTTATCTGTGCCTAAAACAAAACGTGGATTCCATGAACAAAGCTTCTTTCTTAGAACTGCACGCCTGTAGAACTCTGTTTCGTCTGCCTGCTTTCCACCTGACTACAACTTGGATGTGTTCAAGTCCAACGTTAACATATTAACCGCCCCCTTAATTAAACACTTCATCAAATCTCCACACTAACGTAATGTACTTGCAATAACCCTTATCCCTGAGTGGCTTCCGGGCCTTGATAAGTGGTGACCACTGTGTAAAAAAAAAAAAAAACTCTCCAAAGTCCTGTAACTCTTCACACTCATTCAGTAAAAGTCGGTTATTGTTTCCTCTCTCAGTCATTCTACTATCCTTGACATTTTACGCGTATTTTGTGTGATATCAGATGGAGTATAAGTGACATGTCTTCCCAGATTTGCAGTACTCACCACCTATTCTAATAATAATTGCAAAATAGCTTGCGTTATCGCAAAATAGCCGTTTACCATTGATTTCTCGTTGGTAGCGACCATTAGTCTTTACTGGGATTTTAGTGGCATTAAGCCTCTTCAAGGTCCCAGTCCTCTTCGCATTTATCCAGTGGAGGTCTGGTTAGTACTTTATCTTTCCATCTTCCTTGATCCTCCTCACTTATTTGGCGTAGTACTAGTTATAGTGGCACAAAAAATTGGGAGGTAAGACAGAGCGCGAATGGCAAGGATGCAGGGGTTAACTTACAATTATAAAATTTCAGTTTTCATGATTCGATGTGGTATTTCTTTGAGATTTACATCCGTAGCAGTTTCTATATGTCCGGCTTGCGCATGTAGCTCATGTGTGTTACTCTTCACATTCGAAGGATTTTCGTTATTATTTCAGTTGTTTTCATCATTGTTATCCTTTGTATATTCTCAGCCATCCCTCGATTCCAATCTCTCCTATTTTTCAAAAAGATTTTTGGCATTGTTCCTAGTACTCCTACTATTATTGGTATTATCTTGACTTTCTTCATCTTTCATATCCTTTTGAGCTCTCTGGCCAGTTCCATGTATTCGCTCCGCTTTTCTGTCTCTTTGATATTGTTATTATATAAATGTCTCCCTTTCTCTCACTCATGATATTTCTAGTGTCTCTATCTCGCTCACACACATACACACACATGCACAAACACACACATACACACACATATAATTATTTACTATAATAATTATTAAATACCTACAGACACTAGTGTTTGATCTTTTCGGGAATCATCAGTGCAAGGTGTCATGATTAACATTAGTCGATAGATTCGAACCCAGCGACAGAAGCCATTTCTGGCTTCATTAGCAATGGCACAATCCGTTCGGCTATTGTTAACCGCGAGAAATTTGTTGAAGTTTAAACATTTATTTTTTAAATGCTTTTTAACGCCTGTCACAGTGATCTAATCATTATATGATGATCTATACATAAGAGCTAAATTGACCGACTTTTTAATTCAACTAAAAGTGCTCAACGAGTTTCTTAAAGGAGCTGACATAATGATTTACTATAATAATTATTAAATACCAACAGACACTAGTGTTTCATCCGTTCGGGAATCATCAGTTCAGGGTGTCACGATTAACGCTAGTCGATAGATTCGAACCCAGCGACTGGAGCCACCCTGGCTTCATTAGCAAGGGCACAATCCATTCGGCTACCGTTAATCGCGAGAAATATATATATATATATATATATATATATATATATATATATATATATATATATATATATATATATATATATACAGGGTGTCCGTAAAGTTACTATACAGTCTTATTGTTTTATTGTATTATATTTGTATTAATAGTTAATATTTTTTTTTGGGGGGATGAGACATTTCCTGATAAATGGATCGGCAGGCGAGGGCCCATTGAATTTCCTCCACGATCTCCAAACATAACGCCAATGGACTTCTTTGTCTGGGGAGTCATCAAAGACTCTGTGTATTCGAGAAAGCCAAGAAGTGTTGAAGATCTTCGACAATTTGTTATAGATGCATTTTCCAACCTTGATCGGGACTTGTGCACCAAAGTTTATCAGAGTGTGGTGTCACGTTGTCGAGAATGTATTGGAGCTGAAGGCCTCCAATTTGAATATTTGTCATAGAAATTGTTTGCCTTGATTGTTATAGTCTTTTCGGATGTAACACATGTATTTTCTGAGATTTTTATAAACATAAAGGTGTTATTTCTTTTTATTTCTTTTGTTACAAATAAATATTTTAATACAATATCTTACTGTACTGTTAATATATTACAGGGTGTCTGTATAGTAACTTGTAAGACTGTATAGTAACTTTATGGACACCCTGTATATATATATATATATATATATATATATATATATATATATATATATATATATATATATATATGCAGAGAGCTTTTCAAAAGTAATGCCCCCTACTTTTTTATTGATGGATCAAATGGGATAGCAAATTGCATTATTATGATGACTGAGCTGATTAATTTATGACCTGAAAGTTTCGCCTCTTTTTTTTTTTAAATATTGATGATGTAACTAAGAATCAATTACTGTCATAGACGTGTGTCAGTAGCAGAGATGCGTCATTGAATCCCTAGTAAAAGGGCATTAGAAGCCATGGTGATTACGTAGAAAAAATACATTCCGGACCACAAAGGGTCGTTCGTTTTAATCGTTTTCTTCCTGTCTTCGTAGCTCTTCATATATATATATATATTTTTGATCAGAACAAAATATAAACTATTCATTTTTCCTTTGTATACAAACTATATATATTCAGGTAGACATTGTCAAAAACAACAGAAGGCTCCTATTCAGTAATACCTTTTATAATTTTTTCAATGTTTCGTGTTATCTTTTTTTATGTATACATCGAACGTATGGATGTATGGTTCAACCATTTTTCCTTCTCGAAGTGTCTGTTTTTTTAAAGGTGTCACTAAACAGAAGCTTTCTGTTGTTTTTAACAATGTCTGCCTGAATGAAAAAATGATGCCTAAATACACGCAGTTCGAACTATATATATATATATATATATATATATGCATTTTTGGTAATCGACATACAGTCCTGTTTCGTTGTATCACAACTTATCAGTGCCGCTAGACTAGCACCTCTGACAAACCGAGTATTGAACCTAGAACCATCACGTTGATAGTCAGCAGTTCTACCGATCGACCCACGGGAGTGGTTCCCGTAAATAATCTCGCCAAATGTCTATTTTAAACATTCGTCCACAACTTTTATAGTGCTCAAACCTCTTATTTATAAACAAACAGCGATTGGAATATTTAACCGAATACTTTTATAAGAAAACGATTATCAGTTATTTATTGATCATTTCTTCTTTGTCGTTGTTTGGAAGTGATTTAGTTTTTTTTACAGACATCTCCAAACCAGACCTTTCAAGTGACAAGGGCTTTCAGCCGAAAAGTGACGTTTTGGTGAAAGAAGAGACCACCAGCACGGCAAGCAGCTAGACGAACAAACTCAGGGACGTCCCGGAGAGCGAAAGGACTATTTTGGTACCTCCGAAAACCCGTTGATTCAGAGTCATGTTGAATCTTTCGACATCCGCACTGGGGTTCTACAAGGAGATACTCTTGCCCCTTTTTTTTCATTGTCTGTCTTGACTTTGTACTTCGCACCTCTGTTGATATACACAACATGCTCGGCTTCACCCTAAATGAATCCAGAAACAGACGTCATCAATCAGCACACATAACTGATGCAGATTACGCAGACGATATTGCTTTGTTCGCGAACAACACTGCTGATGCGCAAACACTGTTACGTAAGCTAGAAAAGTCTGCAAATGACATTGGCCTCCACATAAATGCGGATAAGACAAAGTTTATGACTTTCAATGTGAAGGGAGAGATCAGGGCTTTGGTTGGATCAACAATGAAAGAAGTCGCTGAGTTTACGTATCTGGGCAGCAGCATAGTTTCCATAGAGAGAGATATCGGAATTCGCATCTTAAAAGCAGGGACCGCATTGGATGGGCTACATTCAGTATGGACTTCGAGACTGGCAGACAAACTGAAAAGGCAGTTCTTCAGGGCAGTGGTAGAGTCTGTCCTTGTTTACGGTGCTACAACCTGGACACTCACCAAAAGATTGAAAAGAAAACTAGACGGCACATACACTCGTATGCTAAGAACAATATTAAATATATCTTGGCAAAATCATCCCACGAAGCAGCAACTTTATGGCAACCTACCTGCCATATCTAATACCATCAGAGAAAGACGCCTACGATTTGCCGGTCACTGTCTGAGGAGCAAGCATGAATTGGTGAGTGATGTATTGCTATGGATTCCACGACACGGACGCGCAAGCAGAGGATGACCTAGATCCACGTACATCCAGCAAATAGCACACGACGCCAACTGTGAACCTAATGATTGGAGGCAACTGATGGAAGACAGGAAACTCTGGAGAGGAAGAGTCACATTAGTCCGAGCAAGGAGCCCGTCATGATGATGATGATGATGATGATGATGATGATGAAAACCAGTTGATATAGATATCGGGTTGCCACAAGAACTTAGAGTATGTATGTATTAGTGTGTATCTGAGTTAAATTCGACAATATGCGCGTAGTTCCAGCGTTCAATGAAATGTCTTAATGCATTTAAATGGTCCGAATGTAGACGATGTTATATTTGTAACTATAGCTAGTGGACACTAGCCCGTGGGGACCGTACTTACATGTATAATACCGCGACCAAGGCTATGTTGCATTTTGTGGTGACTTGACCAAGAATATGCTTAAATATATAAATAAAATAAAATAAAGTAAAAATAAAACTAAATAAATAACAAATAATAATAAAAAATAAATTTATATATTATAGAATACATTCTTCTGATTGATATATCAATTTAAATAGTAAATAGATACGATGTTAGGAGGGAGATTGATATTGGTAAAGTTCTAATTAATAATTATCCATGATTTTTTTGATTTCGAATTTGGATTAATGTTCTCATTAGATGTTGGTGAAATTTTAAGTTTGATAGGATTGTTTGAGTAAAAGACATGTCAAAATAATTCGTATTTTTATACTAATTGTGCATCTACAATAATTTATTAAGAAACATAATTTTAGATAATGCAAGAAGAATAACTCCTTATGTGTATTTTATAAAGCAAAAATGGATTATTGAACTTGATATGTTGTTTTAATTGGATAATGATTTTGCCTGGGTAAATCTTTAAAACTAGATTTAATAATTCTTCCGCTTTATAAATAACAAATAATATAAAAAAATATTAAATAAATATTAGAGATAGAATTTCATAATTTATTTACAAAAAATGAAAACTAGTTTCATTGACAGTTAATTTGTTTTGTAGGTAATCTTAGTTTCGTAAATTATGCTTTACAGATTTGCGATTGATTAATGAAGTTGATTAAATTTTAAGCTGTTTTTATTGCAAATATTTTAAGTATAGTAAAACCTTGACTTTTCTTCGACTACTTTTTTAAAATTTTAACCTAAATACAAATTCTTGGAAATAGGGCTATGACATTTTTCAAAACTAAGAAATGGCGGCAAAAGATGGATTGCACACGGGGGCTTTGCATTTAATTGCTTTTGTGGGGTGGGTGTTTATAAACGGCGCAATAAGTAACTGTTTTTATTCTTATATTTTTGCGAATTTAAATATTTTCATTTTCCTATTCTTTTTTTTAAACTTAATAAATTTGTTTTAGTTCCAAGAAAAAAAATAAAACAAAGTTTTCCAATTGGTGAATATACATTTGTATCTAATGAATTGTTTGGTGAGATTCCGCTATTCAACGAAAAATGTGTAAGACATGCTTCATAAAATATAAATAAGATATGAATGTAAATTTCATGCATATCCTGGTTTTGGATGACGAACGATTTATACACACCATATCGGGACTTAAAATGATTATGAGAAAATAAATTCAGATAATAAGTGAATAAGAAAACAAAACCCAAACCATGAATTAAAAAAAAACAAAAACAAAAAAAATAAAAATAAAAACAAAATAAACAAAAATGCTAACAGTAACAGCACAGTGGATTATAAACCACCTCTTCAAATCTATAACAGAACAAGATCGTTTAACTCGTAAATATAGTCCGGAATTTTATTGTCAGCACTATTAAGATGAGGTTATGGGTATATATATATATATATATATATATATATATATATATATATATATATATATATATATATATATATACATATATATATATATATATATATATATATATATACATATATATATATATATATATATATATATATAGTCATCCACATACAGTACTGTTTCGCTGTTTCACAACTCATCAATGCGGCTAGACAGGCAACTACCTAAAGCCAGGATTGAAACTACACTGTACGACAGTCAAGGCTCCTAACCACGACGCTATTGGCGGCTGCTGCGTGAGTCAGATATATATATATATATATATATATATATATATATATATATATATATAAAGCTGAACGTGTGTGTGTGTGTGTGTGTGTGTGTGTGTGTGTGTGTGTGCGTGTGTCTGGGCACGAATAGGCTCCTATATGGTTGACTATTATAGAATAGGCTCCTATATGGTTGATTATTATAGAAAACTGATTACATATAATGATAGAAGATGTATCGAGACACAGGAATGGGTATGTTTGATCTGGCATAATGATGATTCATTAAAATTGTGGGGTCTGCGTACGCGCCTGGTCCACAAAGTATGGAAATAAAAAAATTAAAAAATTAAAAAAAAAATTACAAGTGTTTTTGATATAGATGTACATAATAATACTTTGATAAGTATGTTTTCTCTTTAATAAAATTGTGGGGTCTGCGTCCGCGCCTGACCTCCATAGAATGGAAATAGGCACAAACTTTAATAAAGACTTTTCATATCTATCTACGTAAGTATACTTTGATAATTATGTTTCCGTTTGAAGAAATATGGTATAATAAAATTATGGGGTGTTCGTTCGCACCTGACCTCTATAGAATGGAAATATGTCACAAAGTTTAACAAGGTTTTTTTAAATATAGATCCACAGAATATTGTGATAAGTGTTTCAGTGTGAACAGGTATGGTATAATAAATTATGGGGTTTATCTATTTTATTTTTACTTTCATCATATTTTGCTTTGGTTTTGATACCCCCAAATTCGAAGCTATCTCTTTACAACCCTTCCTTTTCATAACTTATCATACTTTCATAAATCAGAGTCCATTTTCTGTAGGCTGTTTTTTGTGTGTAGGTTGTGTGTGTGTATGTGTGTGGGTATGCGTGTGTGTGTGTGTGTGTGTGTGTGTGTGAACACAGACGTAGATGAGAATGAGCGTAAGCGTTTTCAGAAATGGTCAACCACCCTACAGGTCGTCTATTCATCATCTCCGCCCACACGGTTGGCCGACGCTTGAGTTGAGAGAACTTTTGATAATTTCCCAAGATGACGAAAACTTGGGTTTCTCACTTAAACGCAGCGCAATCGCTTCGATGATCTCACCCCTAACTCTGAACACAAACTCCCGCGCCATCTTAGCCATGGTTAAATCCCTAGGGCTAGAACGACTGTTTAAACGCTGTATGGGGGAAGGGCAAAAGAAAACGTTTAAAGATAATCAACATAAAACTGTAGATATCTTTATATAAAGTTAGTAAGTGTATACGTTTATATATTTCTATTATAGGATTAACTCGAAAACTAATTGTTCGATCACTATAAATTTTGGAATAGAACTGCTTTGCGCACAGACGGGTAATGTTGGCTATATTTTGTTTAATTCGGATATCTTTACTTTTGTTATGAAAATTTAATATTTGGTAATCGAAATTACGGCTAAGTGGAAACCATGATTTACGCCACCAATGTTCGCAACTCACACACACACACACACACACACACACACACACATATATATATATATATATATATATATATATATATACTAGCTGGTAGCCCGGCGTTGCCCGTTCGTAAAATACACTTAAACACGATATTTTAATTTATGCAGATTGGGTATGTATTATTATAGAATCAATCCTCTATTAATTATTATATGTTCAGAAGAATAATTTGGTCCGTGGATTAATTCGAATAATAATAATAATAATAATAATAATAATAATAATAATAATAATAATAATAATAATGCCGCTCATTAAATTCCGTCTATGTTTGTTTACAATATCACGTCAGCTGATATTTGGGCTTGATAACGAATGCCCTGGAGAAATCACTTATGATCTATGTTTTAGTTTTAAATTATGCAAACGAAGAAATGATTTGCACGATTTAAAATGGTGCCTCTTCTTTTATCGTAATGTGAACTAATTAATGAGAAAAAATTAAAATACAATAGTGAGGTATACCCGGAGTTGAACAAGGGATCATTCGATCTGTAGTCGAATTCTCCATTACTAAGCTATATGTCCAGATTATAATAAATCTGTTTTATTTATTTTCTTTTAATTTTTTTTTATAAAGGACGAATGGTTTGCTTAAATTTATTATCTCCCTTGTCCGGTGTGACGTAAAATATTCCCCTGTAAAAATGATTCTATTTCATCTATAAGAGAGTAAAGCTGTTTTTAAAATCGGATTTCCGATACTTATCGGATGAATTTCTGTACAAAATTATCTAAGAACACTGTCAGACATATAAATAAGCTTTGTGTGAAATTTGCAAAAGATAGGCTCAGTCGTTTCGGAACCTATGAGGAAGGAACTCTCACACACACAAAGTGACGTTATATATATATATATATATATATATATATATATATATATATATATATCGCTGTCGCTTTCTAAATGTAATTTCGCCAAAACTCCAAAAGTGATCAATAACAAGCAGAGTATGTTATATAATGGGTTTATATGTGTATATACACTGAATGGTTATACTCCGTATATATGTGACGAAGGGTTCATCTGAATGTGTTTACGTGTCACTAAATGTCTATGGTGGTTCTTCACTAATTGAGCCCTAGCTTATCGCGTTGCAGTCAAGGTATGTGTTCTTAACATTTTCTTATTGTATAATTAACTCTTTTCTTTAACCTTTTAACTCTGCCATGATCTTTAATAGTGTCTCTTTTAGTGTGTGTGTATGTGTGTGTGTGTGTGTGTGTGTTGACATATAACACAACTACATAAACGTGGCATACTTGGTTCTGCTGCTCAGCCTTTTCTCCTGGGGGTTCTCTCATCTTGGGGGAGTTGATTTTCTTGACAAGGAAGACGCATGCGATTAACTTAAGACGATGGCTTGGTTTTATTATAGTTGTTTATTCACTCCTAGCCATGACATCTAGCAAAGAAGCGATCGCCGATCTTTCCCTGGGTGGTTAGTTCTTACACGTCCTACGTCTGAGACGCTCCACTCCCCTTTGAGAGGAGACCCCTTTCAGATAATCTTTTTTTGTTGACGTCCTCAATCCAACTCCGACTATTTTCTCAGCTAACTAGAACACATGATCACATACACATACTTCCGGGTAAGCTATCAGACTCTTCCGGTGCAATTGATCGGTCACCGAGTTTGATGTGATTCTGACATGTTTTAACAATATATCAAAACACAGCTCAGACCCCTCCGTTCCTCACACCAGTCAGATAGATAGATCGATAGATAAATAGATAAAAAGATGGATAGATAACTAGATCGATAGATACATCGTTAATACGCACAGATATATATATATACATATCTATATATATATATATATATATATAGATAGATAGATAGATAGATAGATAGACAGACAGACAGATAAATAGCAAATAGTTTCTTGTGTTCCACTCACTACATAACAAGTATGATTATAATTCGTTTATTCGTACAAACATTATTGTCTGCATATTTTTAGAGATCCACAATCATCAAGTTTCCTCTACAGGTGTTCTCCATCCTCCTACATACAATACTTGGTATATCTAAATGGTCTATAATTTCGTGTCTTAAGTTTAACATTGTCTTACAAGAACCGAGTTGTCAACAAAATCTGTTTTGTTAATACCGTATTGTGTTTCATATAGGTTGTTTCAAGTATTTTTCGTTGGTTCGAGCAGTTATATTTTGTTTTGGTATCAGTTAGTTGATTGCAGATGTTTTGTTGCGTGCGATTATATTTCAACAGCAAAGAATGCGAGAGGACTTGCAGTTAATTATATGTAAACATATGAAGTCAATGTTTCCATCTTACAATATTACCTAAATCAATCTTTCTATGAGTTTTTTTCTCCGGCGCCAAGACGTGGTCTCCACGAGAACTCACAATAGATGTTCTACGTTTCTTTACACTCAACAGAATAAATACGGCATTCTCTGTCCGTTTTTCGGCTCTGGGGTATAACATGCCAACGGAGGTTGTGACAATAACTATTATATCAATGTTTACAACTGAATGTGTATGTAAATATATTTCAACTATCTTTTTATATGGTTTAGTATACTTTCTTATTTTTTGTCAAATAAAATTTTATATATATATATATATAACTACTTCATTTATTCACATAAAATTAATATACGAAAGTATAGATTTATGCGTAAACTTTAAGTATTTGCTTCAAAAGTGCTCAATACGTAGGTAGAGCTAGTTAGTAATTTATAAAATATATATGGCGATTAAGGTACACTGAATATTCGGCGTTTCATCCACGTGGATGAAACGCCGAATATTCAGTGTAGCTTAATCGCCATATATATATATATATATATATATATATATATATATATATATATATATATATTAGCAAAGTACCCGTCGTTGACTGGGTTCAAAAACAGCCTACAGAAAAGACATACTCCTCATCAGATCAGAAACCGATCTGAGTTTCAAAGTACATAGAAAGACCACACACAAAAACGACTATATTCATTACTACTCGCACCACAATTATAAAATAAAGACGGGCATGATTATTGGTTTTTTCTTGCGTGCCTTTAGAATATGCAGTCCCCAATATCTTAATGATGAATTTCAATATATTACGAATGTTTTAAGAAAACTACAGTATCCATCCTATTTCATTTCTTACGCAAAGAAAAAAGCTACGAAAATACACTATAACATAAACACACAGAAAAATAAAACAAATACCTCACTATTAAACAGCCATCTTTTCATTCCCACCCACACCAAAAATACAAAAATCTACGACACTCTTAATAGACTTGGTTTTCACTTGATACAAACAACTTCCTCAACCATAAAACAGACATTAAAAACTACCAAGCACTCTCCCAAAACCCTCACATCCGATGCCGGCATATATTCCATCCCATGTAACAACTGTCAACAAGCGTACATAGGTGAAACACAGCGGAAATTGAAATTAAGACTTAACGAGCACAGAAGAGATATAAGGAATGGTAACGCCCTAAATGCACTCTTTTGCCATTGTGCAGAACACGATCACTCATTTAATTTAGATCAAGCGAAAATTATTAAATACGTGATAGATAGAGCTAAAAGAAGACTTTTAGAATCAGCACTAATATTGAATACTAATACTATTACGCAAAGAAAAGGCTTCTACCATTTAACCCCTAGCATAGAGAAAATAATAATCAAAGAACAAAATATCAAAACAGATCCTGGCTAACCGTTTTTCATTAAATATTTCAACAAAATTAATAACAGAAGAAAAAAAAATGTACATATTTATTTTAACGCGTTTTTAAAAGTGTATATATAGACATCGAACAACCCAACCTTCCCATACGCACACATATGTTTGTCCTTCCCGACATGGGTAGAGTTCAAAAACTTTCTTTTTCGCACGATCTATGACTTTTTCTTTTCTTACATTTTTATTTCAATTATCCTGAAGATGTCCTCTGAAATAAGGACGAAACGTTGATTTTGTTTATAATTTCATTCGGTTTTTTCTATTTTTCTCCAAACATAACGTCAACCACCGCTGGTATTTTTTCATTCCTTATATATATATATATATATATATATATATATATATATATATATATATATATATATATATATATTATATATATATATATATATATACCTTGCCCCACTTCGATATTGGGAACTCTTGCATGAACCTCGTTATTGGTGGCTTCACCTATGGAACATAATATATATATATATAATCTTTATTCTAGTTTATTATGTTCCATAGGCGAAGCCACCAATGACGAGGTTCATGCAAGAGTTCCCAATACCGAAGTGAGGCAAGGTATACTTTTTTATTTATTCTACACAAGCATTTATATGTCGCAACGGATTCATGAGCATGTTTCGGTCAGACCGTTACAAGTAACTCGAGACCTCTTCAGGTGATATTGCTTCTACAAAAATTAAGTCTGTAACGGCAATATATTTCCCGAATTCTCGTTTCTCCCGCCCGTTATTTTACTCAGAATTGGAAATATTTTTTTTTAATTTTCACCGTAAAGGAAGTCCCGTTTCTGTTGCCCGACTCTTTTTTAAGGACAACTATTTAAGGATTTCGATTCCATTTTGGTACACACACACACACACACACACACACACACACACACACACACACACATATATATATATATATATATATATATATATATATATATATATATATATATATATATATAGCAATCAAGCGAAGCCCACAATTTATTTTTTTTCGTAAACAAATGATGGTTTGAGAACCGTCTGCGGCGGGCGTGTGTGGATTTAATACACACTCGAGGAGAAATATTTACAGCACTGATTCGTGGGCCGATAGTTAGAGCTTTCGACTGTCAACGCGACGGTTGTAGGTTCAATCCACGACTGGGGAAAGCTGTATGTTTAGTCGCATTGATGAGTTGTGATACAACGAAACAGTACTATATATGAATTATATATATATATATATATATATATATATATATATATATATTATGCCATCAAATAGAAAATCTTTAACGAAGCAAAACTTATCAAGATAAGAAATTCTCAACACTATTACGAGGAGCAAAGAATGATATTAAACAAAAGAGGAGAAATAAAAGTTGCATATAACTTTATTACATCATCATAACCATAAGGACAATTTAAAGGGAAAATAAAGAAAAAAACTATTTAGGACATGGCATTTCGAAGCTAAATGTTTCTCAGCGGAAGGGAAGGGTTAGAATGATACAAAATATCAATATAGAAACACTGGGTTAATGACATTTAGATATGAAATGAGAATAAAGGAATAATATAGTAAAAAGTAATTAAAAGTAGGTACAACATATGAGGGTAAATCGGAAGGGTAGTATATATATGTTGGTAATAGTAAAAATATGATGGGGATTATTAAAGGAGAGCCAATAATAAAAGAAGAAAAGAAAAAATAAAGAGGATAGAAGAGAAAGTGAAGAGAGAAGGAGATAGTAACTGTAAATAGCGGATATGGTAATCACGGCTATGACAACAGCATATTCTTTTCCTTGTTTTGATTCTCAAGTATATATCCATTGATATCTTATATGTTTTTATGTAGAGTTATGTGGTTCTCGATTGATTAATAATGTCTGTGTTGGATATATACACGAGAGTCAAAACAATGAAAAGAATATGCTGTTGTCATAGCCCTAATTATAATACATCTATAAATAGATAAAAAATAAAAATAAAACGATATAAAAGTGAAGAAAATGTGATTAGGAAAATGTTAAAAAATGTGCTCAAAATAAGTTTAATTTTAATTACTACAGTGTGAAACGATAAAATTGTCGTCGCCCTAAAAAAGACGACATGATTCCATTTCCATTTGATGAACACCAATTTTCTTTTTTATGACATACCATCACTTAATTGGCCAGTTGTGTACACTCCCAAGAACGATAGCAGCCTTCTGTCACGACTGAAAGTGACATAATGTAAAACTTATGCTCTCTATCTACCGATTCAAGTTATGACAACACGACCATTGCCATCATTTTCATAATGCATCGCTGGGTTGCCACGAATAACAGGAACATGCCCAGGATGATGAAAACCAAGTTTCCGGTCACGGTTATGGTCTTTAGTGTGGTTTCAAGTGAGTGTCACATCATGCCACCTCACATCTTCGAAGTCGGCTTGGAAGTCAAAATCAAGGTGTACCTGGATATGCTTAAGAGTGTGGTAATCTGGTAATCTGGGCGTGGCAGCAGAACTCGGCACCGGCCCACAAGCCCAAAGAGACCAGGGCTTGGCTTCAGAATGAATGCTATGACTTTGTACTATTCTGTTACTGGTCTCGTACCTCCATCGACCTGAATCCGCTGGACCACTTCGTTTGATCGTACGTCGAGAACATCCTACAACACTAAAGCTAGCGTGATCGCTGCCATCCGCCGAGTATTCACCGAGTGCCCGCTTCCAGTTCCGGACCCGTATTGAGGCTGAAGGCGGCTACATTGCATAGATGTGAGCTCTACTACATAAACAAGTTACCTAAATTATATTTTTCAATAAAAATATTAAAATAAAACTGGCGTTTTGTTTTAAAACTTTCTTTAGGGCGTCAACTTTATCGTTCCACTAGTGGCGGGAAATATTTCACTCAAGTTTACCTTTTGGATTTTTATTCTTGGATTTTACCGTTATTGGATATTCTACACTCGATTGGACCATCCACTCACGTGAAATCATTTTTTCCTCATTCCCTCTGTTTCACTATTTTTTTTAAACCTTTAACGAGTAAGCTCTATGACTTACTTGTAGTTTCATAAAATAATTTGCAAGCAAAATCCGATTCCGCATTTTGCTAACTCCTACCTTTCGTATAAGAAGGAAAGTATTTCTTTCGAAACACCGCGGATTAAGGACAATCCACTTAATTTGTGTTTCCTTTTTGAAAATTCAATATGCTTTTAACCCCCCTTAAAGTGTTTTAACATGTTTTTATTAATTCTTTGTTTTTATATATATATATATATATATATGTGTGTGTGTGTGTGTGTGTACGTGTATGTACATACACCTACACATATACACATACAGGGTGACCCCAAAATCGGGCCCAACTCTAATTGGGCCCCGTTTCTTAGTGTTTTGTCCGAATGAAATGAAACGTTGGTCATAACTAGTGTATTATATTGGAAACATCACATAAAAACACCAGAGTCTTTGGCTTTTTTTCCGTTCTACAGCATATGTTCTAGATGCCCTCCATTTAGTTTTTGTTTTTTAGGGGGTCACCCTGTATATACTTAAATATGATGAAAATAATGGAAATAGTATTCCGACAAAATAGAGAAATAAAAAGGAACAAACCGTATTATGTGTTCATCAACGTTTCGTCTTTATTTATGAACACATAATACGGGTTGTTCCTTTTTATTTCTCTATAGTTACATATGTAGATACGTATACACGCACAAACACACGCGTATAACCATTCCGCTGTAAAATTCATGCTCTCGACCAATCATGAAGGAAACAAATTAGAATTAACCGGTGTCTAATTTATTTTCACTAATAATAGTTTTGATAACTCGGGAGAAATATGATAGAAGCCTTTTCTTGGTTTTATTGTGTCGGTGGAGTCGGAAATAAAGGCGGATTCAATTAACGGAAGTACAGATTTATTATTTATTTATTAGTTTTATGAGATTTGCGTTTTCCAAGTCAAAGCGATGGCTGTACTGAATAACATCCGAGGAAATTGGTCTTAATGTCTTTTTTTTGTGCTGATAAAATCTCCTGCCCAACTTTCGTTGAGTTTCTCTAATGAACATTCTTTTTTGCAATCTAGACAATGAATGGAATATATGTTATCCTTTACCATATTTGTGCAGTTGGATTTTGATTTTTGGATAGCATGCATAATTGTCGATGAAGCTACTTGAGATATTTAGAGGCCTATTTTGTTCAATTTAGTTATATAGGGGTTGTTATTAGTGTTAGTTGGTATGGCGAGAAAACGATCTATATTTCTATCTTGAATATCCAATTCTAACTGAAAGCCGAAGGGATATAATTCACATTTGAAAACAGTCGTTTGAATAAATATATATGAAAATCGTCCTAAACATACACCCCACTGTGCACTGGTATTTAACAATGTCGATTCAAGAGAGAGAGAGAGAGAGAGAGAGAGAGAGAGAGAGAGAGAGAGAGAGAGAGAGAGAGAGAGAGAGGTGGTTAGAGATTGCGCACCTCCTGCCACAAAAATCTCACATGCAAGCACCCTACGGTGAGTATCCATAGTCTGTCATACACTGAAGGAGCCTATATATATATATATATATATATATATATATATATATATATATATATATATATATATATGTGTGTGTGTGTGTGTGTGTGTGTGTGTGTGTGTGTGTGTGTGTGTGTGTGTGTGTAAAGTTGGGGCCTTATCCAGCCGTGCTGCTACTTTTTAAAGACAGTTACTTTAACAAATAATCCAACAACCCCAAGTCAGCTCATCTCCGGTATAGGAACATGAAGACCGTCCACTCAGTTGTCAGGCCATCCAGCCAAGACATTCATATTTTCTTCGCACTTGCTTCTGCTCTACCATGAAATTAGTGGAGCACTCATGCTGAATATCAATTCCCTGATCAACTTCCCCGTTCCAACCTGGTTGTAAACCCGGACCTCTCTTTGGAATGAACGGACGGGCGGGCTGTGAAAGGTCGGTTCTTGTGCTTACCGCTTGATGTTGCCGCCGCCGCCACTGCCGACGACGACGACGACGACGACGACGATGATGATGATGATGATGATGATGATGATGATACGGACGGCATGTGCGAGTGACGAGGTGCTTAATGTTAGTTGACTTCACGGCTTCCTTCTCCCCTCCTTTCCCTTCTTGTTCCTTATGTACGACCCACGCCACCAGGACACAAAAAGAAATCCCATAATTTCATCTTTGCTCCTTGCGAGATGGTGGTTCGCGCGTGACTTCACCGTAGCGATTTAATCATCTGTTCTGTCTTTTGCTATCCCCGATAATGCGACCAGTGCCCTTTCTGACAGGACGCAGGGTAGGGTGGGTTGGTCCACGTTGCTGGTTAGGTTGACTCTTACGTGTGTTGCTTCAAAAGACGGTCGCTACATATGATTCGCCTTTTTTTTTGTCACGCATGCTGGCACATGTTTCCGAAAAATCAAACATTTTGGTGAGATTTAACAATTTATTTCCATATTCGTATCCTGTGAAGGATACCTAACCAGCATTTGCACCCGGGTAAGCATTGATGTGAAGGTGTAACTTATATGGCAATTAAGGCGAAAGAATGAAATAAAAACAAACAAAAAAGTAATGAAACTATTTAATGTTATTTTTTGCAACGGCAAAGGGAAAGATTATGTTATGGCATTGAATTTATGATGCAGTTACAAAGAGTGAAACCCCATATCTGTGCCAAGTGCAGAATACCGTCCAGTGATGATTGGGAGCCGTATGGATACTTTTTATTTAAAGGGAAAAATAGGCACTGCTTCCTCTAAAGGTGGTTGAGATTGTGATGATGTTGCTCCTAGGATGTAATGTAGGATTTTATTACAATGACTAAATGTGTCTTAAATGGCGTTCTAAAGTAACATAAGATAGTGGGTAATAGTCTAGACATAATAAATGTGGCATCTGTTGTTGGAAACCTACGATACTTTGGTCAAGAAGGGAATTTCTGCAATCAAAATATTATACAGGAGATAAACTACCTCAAGTTTTATCTGTGTCGTTTTTTTAAATTTTTTTTTAGATTTTATTGTATTTTATATCCAAGATTAGAAGAACATCCATTAAATATTTGTCATCCATCTTAACTTTTAATTATTCATGCTTATGATGATCGATATCGGCTAGGATATAATAGGAAAGCTATAGCAAACACGCGTAATAAAAAACAATCATTTTTGTGACAGTCAAACTCACAATGATATAAACGACTGCAACTGACATCGAATGATTTCTATACAAAACCAAAATACTTTGTCCTTTTAACCTTTTAAATGCCTTAGGCGTATGGACTTTTTTGCATATAGATCTAAAATCGTTCGATTGTTTAAAACAAATGAATAAAAATGTAACAAATATAAAATATTTTCTTAAATTCTTATTAATGTATAAATATACCAGTAAAGATTTAATTTTATCCTGTATATAATATTTGGATTGCAGAAATTCCCCTCTGCGCCAAAATACCGTAGGTTTGCAATAAAAGATGCCACATACAAATTTATTATGTCTACCCACCATCTTATGTAATTTCTTACCGCCGTTAGATACACATTCAGTCTTGGTATCAAAAAGCTACACTCCATCCATTGAGAACAACCATCACAATCGTAACATTATAAGAGCAAGAAGGCCAACTTTTCCTCTCTGTACATTTAGTCCTACCACTGCTACCAGACGTCGCCGGGTATTTTTCTGCTATTACAGTGCGCTTACATCATCCGTAACTAAATGATTACATACATATACATACCATATTCTTTCCTAACTACGAATCAAAATTAATAATTTCTTCCCGACAACGTTCTGGCTTTTACGATTGGCTGAAATCAACCATTTACATATTCCAGAATGAAACAAATTGATACATAAACGAACACTTCCAAACGTTGAAAACACATGGCGGCGCCCTCCGCAGGAGACACTACTGCTATAAAAGAATACTATTTAAACACTATTAACCACTCAGAAACCGACCTTTACATATTGCTAAACTCATCTAACGCAACAGACATTCACAGGTAAAAACTTTCATAATGACGAACAGATTCTTTTTACATCATTTACCTACGCCACCGGGACATACTAGGTCTCGCTAAAAAGAAACTAAAAACTATTAGCCGCTTATAAACACACTTACCTACTGATAGCCTTGTTCCATGGAACTAACGTGCACAAGTAGAATAATTTCTATATACACACACAAATCTCAAAGCAAACATACACACATCTACGGTTTGGAAATGAAAACACAAAAAGTTTTGTTTACATTTGAGGAGCATGAAGGTGTTGTGCCCACCTCACAAAATGTAATTTTTTGTTAAATATTAAACGATTCTTCTGCTTGCTTAATGTCGGCATGTTACTTACGGAAAAACGGTTAATGAAACTACAGAAGCACATGTAAAAAAAACTATACAAGTTCTATAATTGATTGCCCCCTCCCAAAATAAAGCTGAAAACAAAAGTATGTTTTTGTAAACCGTACGTGAAAACTTAATGTTTGTGCAAAATTTCCCAAAATTCTAAGGCGTAGTTTCGGTGCTCATGCTTTTAAATAGTTTTTCCAGGTTAAATCCAAGATTCACAAATCTTTTTTTTTTAAATTGTTAGGTGGAAACACAGAATAGTTAAAAAAACCCTCGCCTCCCCATGTTAAGAATGGCCTTCAAAATAATAACGTTATTTCAGTACGGTGGCTAAAGTGCACAAGTACCAAACCTAGTGACAGCATCATTATAAAACATAAGGTTTTAAAGTTTTATGACTATAACTCATAAAACCTTTAGTTTCATCCTATGCAATAATCAGCAAATACATAGAAATGTTAACATTTTAGCGTGACTATCTGATTATTTTGCTAACAGTTTTTCTTCTGATAAGAAGAAGAGCATTCTTTGAAACTCCGCGGATTAAGGAGTACCTGGCTACCAACTTTGGAGTATTCTGCCGAACAATAAAAACTTTTTGTAAACTTTTACTTTACAGCTCTGTTCTTCTTCTTATTTATCGTAAGCTCTACTGTCATCAGTGAATGTATTGAGTGTTTTCATATCGTTGGGATTAAGATATAAATAACTATATTTATATTTGGTTTTGAAATTTGCTTTGTCCTTGATCAGTAAATTTCTCTTCAAAGCTTTTCTCTGTGTGTGTGTGTATGTGTATATATATATATATATATATAAATATATATATATATATATATATATATATTTGAAAAACACAAAGACATTTGAAAAACACAAAGCAACTAAACGACTGAAGAAGAAAAGCTAAAGATCGGATAGTTTGGAGAAGTGTGGTATCAGGCGCAGCCGATGCCATTAGAGATCAAAGCATTGCTGCTGTGGAAGAAAAAAAAAAAAAAGAGCGCTACTACGGGCGCCACTACCCGGATTTCCTGCCATCAAGTGTCACATCTGCGGCTGGAGTTTCAGAGCTCCGATCGGCATCACATCGCACCTTCGACATGGACGCTGACCGACCTCTGCGTCATCGTCGAAATCAACGGACTGCCCGATATATATATATATATATATATATATATATATATATATATATATATATATATATATATATATATATATATATATATAAAGAGAGAGAGGAATCATTATGCATACTTTTCGTCAAAAATGCCCCCCCCCACCAGTATTCGCACTAATAGTCGTATAAAATCATAACGTTTCATAAATTGTTGCTGTTGCTTGAGGAGGAGATGCCGGTGGTCTAGTGGTTAACGACACGTACTAACGCATTTGGGTGTTCCAAGTTCGTCTAGATTGTTCCACAAAAATCAATTTGGTTGTTGGAAACTTTATTATGGTCCCTCCCGTCATCCCCGATGTCTTTCTATAAAACATTCCGACTAAAAATTATCGGGGAAACCAATGCTAACTATAAAATCTTCGGATTTATGCGATATTATTATTATTATTATTATTATTATTATTATTATTATTATTATTATTATTATTATTACTAGGAATCTCAGATATATTGGGCGGCATTCAGACTTCCTCTATTGTAAGTACGGCCGATATCCTTAAGAAAAACCTTGATCTTAGAAGCTGCTGGTATGGAGTCGGGATTGAGGGAGAATCTTCTGAGAATGAATCTTATTTCTTTTCAGGGGACGTTATAAAATTAAATCACGAATATTGTTATTTCAGATGACCTAAATAAAACACACACATACAGTGGAGAATTTCTTTCCGAATTCATGTCAAAAAGTGGATGTGATTTGGCTTGCTCTTCGCTTACCTTGAAATGGTTCTGTTTAAAGGCGAGAGCAAGACACGTTTTTATTCACTAACTTTTGTGTGACCAGACATATATATATATATTTATATATATATATATATATATATATATATATATATATATATATATTCTTTATTTATATAAATATATACAAAACAATGCAGATTTGTTTTCATTATAAAATTGGAGATTTATAAGTGTTGATTAGTGAATACTGTAAATAAATTTATTTTCTTATGTTAGCTTTGAAGAGAACATTTAGAAAGTTTAAACTATATATTGATCTTATTATCATTAGTATATTATACACCTGTCATTTGCCGTGATCTATAACTGGCAAAATCACAGATGTCTAGTGCTGTCCGCTTCTTCTTTCCATCACATTTGCAAATCAGCTGCTGTTCTCATACCAACCGTTTACTGTCGTGCAGTCGTTGACAATAGCCGAGGGATTCTTCTGGAATTTGAGTCAAAAGAACCTCCCAGTATTTATCGTACCCTTCCAATCATATCTTGATGGTGTCATCCCTTTTAGCTTTTTCCATGTTTTTTTTCAGAGAGAGAGAGAAAGAGAGAGAGAGAGAGAGAGAGAGAGAGAGAGAGAGAGAGAGCGGAGAGAAAATACAAAAAAGAGAATTGAAAATATAAAAAGAGTGAAATGAAGAAAAGTATTATGAAAAACAAAACAAAACAAAAAAACAAGTGAAGCCTGCATGGTCCCCCGTGAGTGCACAGTGAACGAGGCATAAAAAATGGTTAAGTTCAAGCATTTTCCCCACCCCTCATTTAATTCCAAAAGTCCCCAGGGGACGTCAAATCCTGGTGAAAATGAACAAACGGTGCAGTTTTAGGTGTTAACATATGTAACTTGGGGTTTTGCACCATGCAAAAAAATAACTAAGTCCATCATCTGTCCCCCCCACCATTTAGACCCAAAAGTCCCCAAGGCTTTAACATATTTGAATTTGAGTTCAGCACCATGTAAAACTGCTAAATAGACATACACAGAAAATTTTGGACAAATATGGTAAAATATTTTATGGTAAAATATGGTAAAAAGTGAGTGTCTTTATTAGCCCTAAACGTATAGACAAACAAATTTATATAGAAATCAGTTAGTTACAACTTTTCAGAAAGTTTTAGAAAAAACCAAGGCATCATTTTTTTTTATAAGCACAAAAGTGTCAACTTCAGCCATTTTAACCTGAAAGACACTCCTAGATATCAACCAAACTTTTCTGGGAAAATCCGTTGTTACTATTTTACTCATATCATCTTTAATGTTTGTGCAACATTTCAAAAAATTCCAAGGTGTAGTTATTGAGGAAAGTGCGGACATACGAACGGACAAACGTGAATTGACAGGTTCACCCTCCTTTTGACGGGGGGGGGGGCAATAAAGAAATATACAAGTGAGTGAAATAATAGGAAATAAAGAAGAAAATAAGAGCGAAAGAGACAGACATAAGAGATGGGCAAACAAAGAAGAAGAATAAATAGAAACAAAAAAAAAAAAAAAACGAAAGAAAGGGAGAAATAAATAAAAGCAACGAAGAAATAAAAAAGAAAGAGAAAATCAAATCAGTATTTTATTCTTACTTAACTTTTTGAATCATTTATTTCAGTATTTTATTCTTTCTTTTCCATTTCGTCTTAATTCATTGTTATTATTTTTTAATTTCAATAATTATCTTTTCCATTAAGTTTTCATTTACTATATGTTTTCTCTTGCTTTTTTATTTCAATTTTCATATTCGTTCTTTCTTTTTTATTCAATGTTTATTCACTGTTTTCTTTCTTTTCTTTTTTAATGTTTTTCAGGTTTTCCTTTTCTTTTCATTTAATTTTAATTCGCCATTATTTTTTCTTTGCTCTTTTTTTCCAATTTTGGATTACTCTTCCTTTTTTATTTAATTTTCTATCCTGCTTTCGTTACTTTTCGTTCACTATATTGTTTTATTGTTTAATGTTTCTATCCTACATTTCTCTTTCTTTCATTTCATTCGTTATTTTTATTCAATTTCCAGGCACTTTTTCATTTTTTATTTCAATTTTAGACATTTTTTTAAAATTTTTTCTAAAAGGGTTCTACCTTTCTTTTTTTCATTCTACTTTTAGTCACGGTTTGTTTATTTTCTTTATTTCAATTTGGAATAATTTCTTTTCATTCAATTTCAATATTTATTTGTATTTCTAGCTATCTTTCTTTCATATACAGGGTGACACCCCCCCCCCAAAAAAAACAGAGGACATTTAATTGTTTTTCTGAGCATTTTACAGTCAACGGAGAAAAAAGGCAAAGACCCTAGTGTTTTGATGTGATGCTTTGAATATAATAAACTAGTTATGACCAGTTTCATTTCATTCGGACAAAACACTAAGAAACGGGGCCTAATTAGAGTTGGGACCCGTTTTTCTTTGGTCACCCTGTATTCTTTTTAGAAGATTTTTATGATTTGTTCTATTTCTACCTCGCTTTGTATATTTCCTTTCTTTTAGTTTGTATGCATTTTTATACATCGATTTTTATCTTAATTGATTATATTTTCATTTTTTTGTCTTTCTTTTTTTTTTTCTTTCTTATCTGTTCTTTCTTTTCTATATTTATTTAATTTTTTCACACACATTTTCATTCAATGCTTTTCATTCTTCCTTTCTATTTGTTATGTTTTTGTTTTCTAAATGTTGTTTTTCTGCTTTTGTATCTTTTCGTTGACAAACGAGGTAGGTCGACCCATGATGGCCTCAACTCTTTTTAACAGCAGGACAAATATGAAAAATGGATTCTGTCAATAAATACAATAAAAATAAATAAAACAAAACAATATGGAATCTGCGAAAAATAATAGAATAGAGAAACACCTAAATATAACGGAATGTGAAATATGTATATATATATATAAATATATATATATATATATATATATATATATATATATATATATATATAGGATGGACTCTTCCGTCTATTTCGACGTATGAGGTTCTCCCACATCAACTAAGTTGTTCAGAAATCCACACAAATGATTTGTATATCCTGGTGAAGGCTTTGTATAGAACCAACCACACTTTTTTCTATTACTGCTAATCCTTGTCGGTGCAAATGACTGCCATAAGACAAAGCACACAGTGCAACGCAGGTTTTTATATCAGAGTAACCTTCTCCTAGATGCATGTCTTAACTAAGACTGGGGGTGCATCGCTCCCAGTGAATTAATGCGCCTCCAGATACCAACCAGGAAAATTCTACAACTTGGTGCGTCTAGCCGTCCCAAATGGTAACCCACCTGGTACTTGCCAGTCTCAACGTTGCTTAACTTCGGTGATCTGACGGGAACCGGTGTGTCACCATGATTGTGCTGTGTGTGTGTATATGTATGTGTGTATTTATACTATAATAATTATTACATATTAATTATTAAATGTTAATTATTACATATTTAATTATTAAATGTTAATTATTACATATTTAATTATTAAATTACTATATATATATATATATATGTCCTTAATCCTATTTGTTATTTTACTTTATTTCATTGCATTTATTCCGCATCTTAATAATATTCCGGTCATTTCATCTTCGAAGGTTAAGGTTGATCTTTTTGCTCATCTTCTTGCTAACAATTCTTCTATCAATGATTCTGCTGCTGTTCTTCCAGATTTTCCTTCGAAAACTGATCAAACTCTTGATTCTGTAATTATAACTCCAAAGAAGGTTGCTAGAATTCTTGATGGTCTTGACCAATCTAAGGCTTCCGGTTCTGATTATATTCCTTTTGCTGTTCTGAATTTTTTCTATCCTCTCGAAATTATTCAATCTCTGTTTGTCTTGTTTCCCTTCTTGTTGTCAGTATCTTTTAAAATGCTTGTTATCGATTTCACCCAACTCAATATCGTCCTGTTAGTTCTTTGTCTGTTATTAGCAAAGTTTTTTCAGAACTTGATCAACAACAGTTTTGTTCATTTTTTTGGAAAATCTGGGTCTCTTTATTGATGTTCAGTATGACTTTCGTAGTTTTCGTTTATCAGCTGATAACTTTTGACTGATCTAACGGTAGATTGATAATTCAGGCGGTCGTACGGTCATTGCGCTTAACATTTCAAGGGTGTTCGACAGAGTGTAACATCCTGATCTTCTATATAACTTCGAGGTTATGGTATTGGTAATAAAGTTCGTGACATTGTTAGTTTTTTTTTCTGATTGAAACTTGCCAGTAACTGTTGATGGAGTATTTTCATTTTCTTTTCCTATCAAGGCAGGTGTTCTAGTTTTAATACAGTTTCTTCTCTATATAAATGACTCTGCCAAGAATATTATTCAGAGAATTAATATTCATGTGATGGCAAAACTCTCTGTTCTTGCATTGCTTATCGTCTCTCTTCCTCGGATCTGTTGGAATATGCAGTTGATCTAGAAGTTGATCTGGGTTCAGTTATGGATTAAAGTAATTAATGGCTTGTTTCATTTGATGCTATTAGAGCTCAACTATTGTCTTTCAATCGAATGCGTGTCTCATTTCTTCATGAAATTCTTATGGATGGTTCTGCTCTCAATGAGAAATCGACTGTAAAACTTTTTTCCTTCTCATAAAATCTTTCTTGGAGTCCATTTATTAAAATCCATTGCTCCTTTTGGTTCTCATAAAATCGGATCTCTCTATCGCTGTGAACACTTTTTCACACCCAAGCTATTCCCTATCTCTACAAATCTATAATCAGACCAAGTAATCATATTTGCGTCGGTGACTCGGCGTCCAATTTAAAGGTTCTTGATAAATTGTAAAAACGTATCTATAATATGATTAGCCCCATCTTTCTTCACTGTCATTTCCTATCTCACAGATGTAGTGTTGCTAGTCTTTTCTACAAATACTATTATGCCATGTGTTCCTCAGAATTGTCGGATCTATTCCCTCCTTCCTTTGTTCAAGCTCGTTTGACTCGTTGGTCTAGTCGTCTCCATCTATTCACTGTTTAGATACATCATTGTAATACAGCTTTTTCGGTTTTGAGGTTTCTTATTTATAAAAATAAAATGTAACTATAACGCCATTTGCGCTTTTATAAGATTGATACTTGAAACATGGAATAAATAAAATAAGTTCACCTATCTAACACTTATCGTTGGCTAATGTTTGACAATCAGTATGACAGTGCTGCTAAATTATGAGAAAGTCAACATGCTCTCTCTATTTGCAATTTATTTCACATTTTGGACAACGCCTCCGAACAGTTTTGAAGAAATAAATTGGATGCCAATCTAAATGTGTTCTTTATTGATTGCTTAATCTGACTTGTTTGTTTCTCCTGATTATATATATGATGGACTTTCCCGTTGATTTAGACGTATGAACTTCCGCCACGGCAACTGAATTACTCGGAAATCCACACAGAGTATACAGTAGACAGCCGATTTTTACATCAGAGTTTCCTTCTCCTAGATACATGTCTTAACGAAGACTGGGGGTGCATCTCTCCCAGTGAATGCGTCCCAAAATACCAACCTAGAAATTTCTACGACTCGGCGTGATACATACAGCACCTACACTTCTCAAATGGTAACCCATCTGGTAGTGGCCAGACTCAACGTTGCTTAACTTCGGTGATCTGGCGAAAACCGACCTTTCAACGTGATTTTGACGTATTTTTTTTTATTATATATTTATATATTAGGTTGGTGCAAAAATAATGTCGTTTTATATATTCTATATATATATATATATTCTCTCTCTCTCTCTCTCTCTCTCTATATATATATATATATATATATATATGTCTGTGTGTGTTAACGTATTCATACAATAACGGGTCATACTATAAGTAACGGAAACAATTCAGGTAACTTTGTATCTACGCATTACGCCCTCATCTTCATCCAGTAAAAATTTAATTGCTATAAATGCATTGTTTTTAAGTAATACATATATTTATGTCGTTGTTTCCGTTCATAAGATTATGGCCGCTACTATCTCTCTCTCTCTCTCTCTCTCTCTCTCTCTCTCTCTATATATATATATATATATATATATATATATATATATATATATATATATCCGTCCATCGCACGGGACTTTTCTGCACACTTAGGTACGCGATTTGTGGGCACCTTTCCAGTAAGTGGATGTTGTAAGAGGGAAGTAAATTTCAACTGCGATGCTTAAATCTTATCTAACACATTGAATACTAAAAACGTACCACAATCAGATAATACCAGTTTTTCATCATATCCTTTTGTAGAACTTTTAATTGAAGAGCCTCGTGGTAAACTACATTTCTGCTTCTTTGATTTGGAGCCAGAATGTAGAGTTTTTCTGAACTTCCTGTCCGGCTGATGGAGACGTAGAACATACCGTTACTTAAGCAGTCTGATGTCGGGTCTACGCCAATGGTTTTAAACGTCTGACCTTGTCTTTTATTTATGCTCATTGCAAAACACACCTTCACAGAAAACATTTATAGATAGTATAATTATAACAACGCCCCAACATCCCCCGGCCGCCACCGACATCCCCCCGCCCCAATATAAACAAAATGTTTTTTTTTGGGGGGGGGTCAACGTGTGGATGCTCATGTTAGGTTAAATTATCATAGAAAAGTGATCCCCCACTTTATTGAAACTAACATTTCTTCAAAAAGTCCCAGGGTCCAGGAGTTCATACCAGGCAAACGATAAATTTGCGACAGATTTGATTATCAGATTTGGTGTCAGAAGAAAAATATCGGCCTGTGTCAAAAAACGAAAATAAATGTCTTTTTTCATCATAAAAATAATTATTTGTCCAATCATGTGAAAGTGAAAGGAGGCCTGGTGGTCATTTTTTTGGGCTCGTTTGGGTCTTTTTTGTGTTTTTTAGTAAATTCACGGGCGACTATCTTGCTTGCTAAACTGTAGTGATTACGTTGGATACTAAATGTCCTCAAATATGAATAACTACTCGCTTGCGCAAGAAATAAATGCAATATTCCTTCTCATCGTCCGCCAAAACATATAAAAATCGACAATTCAAAAGTGAATGTCGAGGGGTCGGTAAACTAAAAAAAAAAATACCGATTTATGGTAATAATTATACCATAGCGATATATGTGATATCATATATGCTAAAAAAATTATATTTTATATTATAAAACTCAAATGACCTTGTAACGGGTATTGTAACCTAACATCCGGTTGCGTATGCGTATATAAACATAAACCCATAAGAGCGTAAACAAATAAATCGCTACTTTTGCAGAATTTGACCTGCGCACTAAAATATTAACGCTATCATTTAGAAATTATTATTTAACATGGGAAGGCTGGGGATGTTTTGCAACTATTCTGTATTACAACTATACTGTCACGATTTTCTTACAAATAAATCAGCTTTAACCCGTTGACAACGTATTGTTTTACTGTGTACGTTTTCAGCGTCCCAATTGTTTTTTTCGTGTTTAAATTATCCAAATAAAAAATTGTTAATATTTTCTGCCTTTTTTTTTTACATCGTTCATTTCCGTATTGCGTTTAAGTTATTTTAACGCAATTTTCTTACAAATAAATCTACATTAACCCTTTGACAACCATGAGAGCATTTTATAACGTATTGTTTTACTGTGTACGTTTTTAGCATCCCAATTGATATTTTATCGCGTTTAAATTAAAAGATATATCAAAACTTGAATTTAACTTTAAGTATTATGCTATCTGTTCAGTGGAAATTTACCTATAAGTATGGCAAACAAACCACTTAGAGTTCAATGGCTGTAATTTTGTTTTATCAAAAATATACACTTATAAAGAGAACGATGAATTATATCGGCGTAAGACTACTAAATACAGTGACCCCCCCGGATATCTCAACAATAACAAATAAAAAAGGTTTGTACTCATGCAGACAGTGATCCAGACGTAACCCAGCGCACGCCCGGCTTTCTTCGGAACGTGACGTCAACAGCCGGAGTAAGCCGAGCGTCGCCGAGAAAATTAAGCCGTCTAACGAAACATAAAGCTGAACCAATGACAATGTAGCCCGATGGTTTTCAACGCGACGCGCATTCGCGCGAGTAGAAAATTCAAAGCAGCAGACGAACATTTGGAAGTGGAAGAAAATAAGATAAATTAGTAAAAAAAAAAGCACACTATTTCGTACTTTAACGTCAGAAAAAAAAAATTTACAGCCTTAAGTGATCAGCTGGAAACACCAACTTGAGTCCTCGACTTTTGTCAAGAAATAAATTACTGGCACGGACGAAAACTTGTGCATCATGTGGACAAGGAAAGGTAAGCGATGGCTATGCCTGGAGGTGTCAGGCTACCACATGCCGAACCTTTACATCATCCGGACTGGTACCTTTTTTTTTTGCCAAATCTAGGCCTTTCTATCGATCCGGTAGATATCTCACTGCTGATGCTATTCTCTATCTATATAAGAGCCAGGTACGTCCAAGGATGGAATACTGTTGCCACATCTGGGCAGGAGCTGCTAGAAAGGACTTGTCCTGCCTTGATAGAGTTCAAAATAGACTTCGTAGCCTCGTAGGAGATGTCCTTTTCTCTTCCTTGCAACCTCTATCTCACAGAAGAGATGTTGCGAGTTTGTCTCTGATGTATCGTTATTTTCATGGAAAGTGTTCGACTGAGCTTCAATCTATGGTCCCCCCTCGTCAAACTTTCACAAGAAACACTCGTCTAGCTGTAAACACTATCAATAATTCCCCCCACTCTTTATCGGTGCCTAAACCTAAACGTAGATTCCATGAACAAAGCTTCTTTCTTAGAACTGCACGCCTGTGGAATTGTCTTCCGTTTTCCTGCTTTCCGGCTGACTACAATATGGTTGTCTTCAAGTCTAACGTAAATAAGTTCTTGATGAGCCGTTCCATATAAGTTATCAAATTTACCAAATTTTCATTACTAATGATTACTATATTGTCCAATTTCTACTGTACACTCTTTAACCCTTATCCTTGAGTGGCCTCTTGGCCTAGATAATGTGGTGATGCCTATGTAAAAAAAAGGCCTACAATTGCTGTTGGAGGCGTTTTAGCGAGCAACACAGAAAGACCTCAAGCGCGAATGCGGAATACGATTTACGCACACATACCATTAATAAAACAACGGTCCGAGGAAACAACAACAAAGAAAAAAAATCTATCCAATATAGTTTTGTTTCAATTTTTTTAGTTTTCAGGTTTTTCCTTGAGAAAAAAAAAAAAGAATAACATCCCAAAAAAACAAAGATAATTTTTTTTTCAAATTTTCTTGAAATAAAAAACTTAAAAAAAAGTGTTTATTTGACTTACCTTTGAACCGTTTCTCGAACAAAAAAATCGGTCAATGTCAAGTTTCTTTCCAACTCCTCAAAAACATTTTTAAAGATTTTCGGTGGTGCTGAAAACGAATATCACATTTAAATTTGGGGCAGATTAGTAGTTTTCATGATATGAAGAAATTACTTTTTCAAAAAGTGGGGGATCACTGTCCTATATAAATTTGACGTAATTTCAGTAATTTCTTCATATCACGCCCCAAATTTAAATGTGATATTCGTTTTCAGCACCAAAGGAAAGACGTTGTGAGCCTTTGTTTTATCGTTACTTCCATGGCAGGTGCTCGTCTGAGCTCCAATCCCTGGTCTCCCCTCGCCGATCTTTCACGAAAAACACCAGTCTAGCTGAAACCACTGTCAAAATTTTCCCCACTCTTTATCTGTGCCAAAACCAAAACGTAGATTCCATGAACAAAGCTTCTTTCTTAGAAGTGCACGCCTGTGGAACTCTGTTCCGTCTACCTGTTTCTCGCCTGACAACAGCTTGGATGTTTTCAAGTCCGACATAAACAAATTCCTGATGAACCGCCCCCTTAAGTAGACACTTTATCAAATCTCAACATTAACTTACTGTACACGTAATAACCCATATCTATGAGTGGCTTCCGGGCCTTGATAAGTGGTGACCACTTTGTAAAAAAACAAACAAACAAAAACCTCATCGAAAACCTATAAAAGTCGTCATTTTAAAATATTTTGAGGAGTTGGAAAGAAACTTGACATTGACCAAAAAATCTTTGAATTATTTATCTAAAAATATATGGTGCTAATGCAGAGAGTGATCCGCGCTATTTTTAAATCGTATGTCCACGTTTAATTAAAGTTTTTTTTATTCAATTGTAAGGTTAACGTACATAATAGGTACAAAACACCCCCTCCTATGTTAAGAATGGCTTTTTGAATAATAACGTTATTATTTCAGCACGGATCACTCTCTGTATGAGTACCAAATATATACATAGCAAAAACAAAACAAAACAAAAAATATTATTATAAGATTTTACTTTACAGTTAATAAAATTTAAAATTTAAGGTAAGTTTTCTTTTCTTGTTATGTTAATTTCCTAAGCGACGCTCGGTTTACTCCGGCTGTTCGTGTCATGTTCCGGAGACAGCCGGGTGGACTCTGAGTTCACTCTCTGCATGAGTACCAAAAGTTTACTTTAAAATTAAGAATAAGCGAAAAAAAAAAATTAACCTCCGAATTAAAAATAAAAATAATAATTCAACTTAGAAGAATATTTCGAAATGAAAACAAATCTATTATAGAAAATATTTAATAACGTGCTCAAAGAATTAAACTATCACAGTTATTCCCCTTGGTTTTCTGGTTTGAAAATTAAAAGGTTTCAGATTTACGATAATAATAAGTAAACTTAAATTAAATGAAATATAAATTGAAATGAAAATAAACTAAATAATTACAGTTTAAATTATATTTTTAATAGTACAGTATTAACGAGGCTATTATGCCGAATAAGTAATATGATCGAGCTAATTATTTAAAATGATTTAATTTGATGTGATATGCTAATTACCATAACTCAGTCGATGTATATGTGATGTGAAGAATGCTATTTCTAGGAGTTACACATAAAAATAAATGTCGCTTTTGACAGAAGTATCCTACAATTGCATTAATATTTCTTGACCAGGAGAGGTGTACACACACTATAGACACTTTGCATTTCTTTGATCATAGGAGTTGTACACGCACACACGAACGCTATTATATATATATATATATATGTGTGTATACTGGAGACTCGATACACTTTATTATTCAAATATTAAAATAAAGTTTCTTTTTTTCTGATGTAATATTAAAAACTAGCCAAACCGGGGAAATTCTACGAAATGAGAAATATGTTGAACCAATAAATGTGTTTGTAATAAAGCTGATGTTTTTTGAATACTGTGAAAAAATTGTTTTTTTGAACAAAAATATAAATAATTTGCATTAAATACAAGTACTTTTAAAACATTTATATGTAAATAGCGCGCATTGTATTTTAAATATGGACGTGAAATGAGATAAATACGTACTAATAAATATTTATATATTATGCTGCCTAATTTAATACAAACGATAAAAGCACATTTTGAAAGAACATTTTTAATTTACTCCTTTGTCCAACACCTCTTGGCAGCCAATGTTTTCTATTTTTTTAACCCTGTTTCTTTTGTGCGTAACGTGTCGCTGACTTATTCCTCCAGTTAAGAACCACTTCACGTGGGAATTACTACGAATTCCTTTCTCGCACTATTGCAACAATGGTCATATACTGTTATTATAATGATATTCGAAAACAAATCACCATCAAAGGGAGTTCACTCTCATATTTTTGCTCAGAGTTGTCAATTTAGCGAATTTCGCTTTTAAAAATTGTATTTGGCTTTTTTAAAGCATAATGTACGAACTATCTATGGAATGGGACAAGCAGAATATTATATAGATATTTCTCTAGCGATATTATAGCGAGAGCATTACTGATTTGATGTTATATATATATATATATATATATATATATATATATATATATATATATATATATATATATCCAATCCACTCTGAAAAAAAAAAAAAAATGAAAAAAATGGAACTCTTGCAGAATTGGATCCCGATCCTCAGGATTACCGTCAATCATTGCTTGTGGATATCAGTGGATAAAGCGAACGTTGAAACGCTAAACGTTTTTGTTTCTTTTTTTTTTCTGTATACAAAAATGTGAGTTAGTAATTAATATTTGAGTGGTGGTGGTGGGGGGTTTACTATACACAGATTCGAAAAAGTTGTCCAAAAACAAATGAAATCAAAGGTAAGGTAAGTTACATTTCTACCTAACTGGATAATTGTTTAGTGTTTTTATGTAAGGTAAAATGTTTAATCGGCTGGAAAAACAGAAATGGCCGCAGACTGTTGAATACGTTAAGTTTGGGAAATTAAGTTGAAAACTAAAAACTATACAGTACAGTGTCAAAAACCCACCGAATATGTTACCATGACATAGGCTGACATAATCGGTGGGTTTGTGACAGTATTTTGTATAGTTTTTTAGTTTTAACTCACTTTCTCAAACTTAACATAATCAACAGTGTCCGCCACCATTTGTATCTTTCAAATACACCGATAAACACTGTTTTTCGAGCTGACTAAACGTTACATTAAATGAAAAGGGTTTGTATTAACAGATACAAAGAAGTTGTCAAAAAATGAATATATAACAAATAAATGTTATCAAAAGGCAAGAAAAGTAAATGTTCTACCTAACTGGATAAGATTGTAGTGTTTTTATGTAATGTATAATGTTTAATCAGTTCAAAAACATACAGTGTTTATCGGTATATTTGAAAAATACAAATGGCGGCAGACTGTATCGAACACGTTACGTTTAGGGAAATTTTGGGAAAATGAGTTTAAGCTAAAAAACTATACAAAATACTGTTAGGAACTCACTCAATATATGTTACTGTGATGTAGGCTGACATATAATCAGTGGTTTTAAATTTTGATCGATACAGGTAACGACTTTTAAGAGTCCCTTTTAGTGATTACCTGGTTTGAGGATATTATACAACTAAATGGCAAATCTGCCCCAAAAATCCGGTATTATTTTACTTTAAGGCCCGTCTCATGTTCGTATATAACGAAAAATTTTATTGTAGATTTCAGTGTACTAAAAACGAATCTGCAAACCGTTTCCGTCGCAAAAAGAAAGTTTTCATGATATGAAAAAATTACTTTTTCGAAAAGTGGGTGATCACTTTTCAATTTAAATTTAACTTAGAATGAGCACCCACTTTCTGGCCACCTGAGAGAGGGTCATTTTTCTCTGTGTGTGTGGGGGGGGTGTTTTGGCGGCCGACCCCCCGCCCCTCCAACCAATTTAAGCAGGTAATTTTAAAGGATTTTCCAAGGGTAGAAAGAAAGCCCCCACCCCAAAAATCGTGGCCACAAAGTGGGTGATCATTTTACGTTAAATTATTATGGAAAAGTGATCCTTCACTTTTTTAAACTAACATTTCTTCATATCTTGGAAACTACTCGTTTGCCTTAATTATAAAGGTCATTTTCGTTTTCAGCGACCCCGAAAACCTATAGGAGTGGTAATTTTAAAGGAGTTTTCGAGGGTGGAGTAATTCCTCATATTTACCTTTTTTTTTTTTTTTCAATAACATAAGAAATTAAGAATTAGACAAATTTATGGTGCTAATGCACTTACCGATCCGTACTATTTTTTAAATCGTATTTCCAAGTTTAATTGAAGTTTTTTTTTTATTCAGTTGTATTCTAAATAATGTTAATGCTTCTGTACTGTTCCTTGTCTGCTTAAGTTTAATTTTTGTTTATTAAATTGTTAGGTGAAAGTCCAGAATAGTTACAAAACATCCTCTTCTCTCCATGTTAAGAATGGCTTTTTAAATAATAACGTTATTATTTCAGCACGGATCAATAAGTGCACGAGTACCCAATTTCTTTAATAAAGAAAAAGCATTCATATTTTAGAATAGATGCAAAACAAAACTCCCTCCCCATGTTAAGAATAGCTTTCTAAATAACGGTATTATTTCAGCACGGTACCTTCTCTGCATAAGTACTATCTTTTGTTTATTAAATTGTTAGGTGAAAATATAAAATAGTTACAGAACACTCTCCCTTTCCCATGTTAAGAATGACTTTCTTAATAGCGTTATTTTAGCACGGTATCTTCTCTGCATAAGTACCATCTTTTGTTTATTAAATTGTTAGGTGAAAGTATAAAATAGTAACAAAACGTCCTCCCCATGTTAAGAATGGCTTTCTAAATAACGTTATTATTCTATTATTATATTATTATGGTACTTTCTCTGCATAAGTACCATGCTTTGTTTATTAAATTGTTAGGTGAAAGTACAGTACTCATGCAGAGAGTGATCCGTCTTGTAATAATAAGGTAAATATTTAAAAAGCCATTCTTAACATGGGGAGGGGAGGGTGTATTTTAACCTTACAATTAAATAAAAAAACATAATAAAACTGTAATTAAACCTGGAAATACGATTTAAAAAATAGCGCGGACAAAAAAAACCTACTTTACCAACCAATCTTATATCGAAAAACAAAACAAAACAAAAAAAACTCAAAAAGCAAGCGACAAACTTGTTTTTGGCCTTATATAATAAAGAAAAAATGTGTAAATGTAAAAATTTGGAAGATAAACAAATGAATTATGTTTTTTTGTTTTGTTTTTTACTTATCGAGTTAACAGAAAATGAAATCTTTCGTCAATTCGTGGCTGTGAAATGAATCGAACCGGAAGTTCAGTTTTATCAACAGAACAGATTCGCAGTAACGGCTTACGAAAATATATTTATTTTATTTAATATTTTAATAATTCGTGAGGTAAATTTATTTTAATAACATAAAAACATACCTCGACTCTAAAAGTGGGTTGTCTGAAAATTTCAAATAAATTGGTAACGTAGAAATATGGTTTTATTCACTTATAACGAACGAAATTTACATTTTTATGTATATAGATAATACTAAAACTCTGTCGTTCTTGGTTGTTTGCTTGTTTGCTTGCGCATTATCCTCCTTCTCCTACTACTACTACTATGTCTCCTCTTCTTGCTAGCTCTATTACTTCTCCTCTTTACAATTACTACTACGCCTCCTCTTCCTCCTCTTACTACCATGACTGCTTATACAGTGTATAAAAATGATCCGCTACGAACAGGATTCGGGCCTGTGCGGACATTGCCCATTGGATTTCAATTCCAACCCCTTAACCACTCGGCCATCTCAGCTTCTTCTCCAAATCACAGAAAATATTACATGATTGCTTTATTATTTTCTACAAAGTTTTTATACACTATTCGCTAAGAACAGGATTCGAACTTGTGATAACCGTTGAATTTCAAGCCCAACGCCTTAACCACTCGGCCATTGCAGCTACTCTGCAAAATCACAGAAAGTATTACATTATTGTTTTATTATCTTCTACAAAGTGTATAAAAATGATCCGCTACGAACAGGATTCGAACCTGGGCGGGTATTTCCCATTGAATTTCAAGTCCAACGCCTTAACAACTCAGCCATCGCAACTTCTCGAAATCACAGAAAGTATTACATGATTGTTTTATTATCTTCTACATAGTGTATAAAAAATGATCCGCCACGAAAAGGTTCTAACCTGTGCGCGCATTGGATTTCAAGTCCAACGCCTTAACCACTCGGCCATCGTAGCTTCTCCTCCGAATCACAGGAAATATTACATGATTGTTTTATTATCTTCTACATATTGTATAAAAAATGATCCGCTACGAACAGGATTCGAACCTGTGCGGGCATTGCCTATCAAGTCCAACGTCTTAACCACTCGGCCATCGCAGCTTCTCCTCCAAGTAACAGAAAATATTACATGATTTCTTTATTATCTTCTACAAAGTGTTTAAACACTATCCGCTACGAACAGGATCCGAACCTGTGCGGGCATTGCACATTGAATTTCAAGTCCAACGCCTTAACCACACTGCCATCGCAGCTTCTCCTCCGAATCACAGGAAATATTACATGATTGTTTTATTATCTTCTACACATTGTATAAAAAATGATCTGCTACGAACAAGATTCGAACCTGTGCGGTTATTGCCCATCTATATATATAATACTAAAACTCTGTCGTTCTTGGTTGTTTGCTTGCGAACTATACTCCTCCTCCTCTTCCTACTACTACTATACCTCCTCTTCTTGCTACTACTATTACTTCTCCTCTTTACAACTACTACTACGCCTCTCTTCCTCCTCTTACTACTACTACTACTACTACTACTACTACTACGCCTCCTCTTCCTTATCATACTATTACTACTACTGGTTGACATGTATTTTCCCTACTACTACTCTACGACTTCTCCTACTACTAACACTACTACTACTACTACTACTACTACTACTACTAATGAAGAAGAAGAAAATTGAAATAATGTATTTCCCCTCAGATCAGGCCTAAACGCAAAGTTACAAGACCACAAGTGGCTGATAAAAATCCAAGCTGTGATGCAGGACCACTTATAATTCAATGGCTGTAATTTTTTTTCGAAAATAAACAATTATAAGCATAATGACTCATAGAAATCTATCTATATTCTTTTTTTCATTTTAATATACTTTCATAGAAATGTTTCTGTTATGTCACAAAAAACTATTTTCTTTACGTCACAAGTGTCATGCTCATACATTAATTCCATAGCTAATATAACATACTTAGGGGATGTTTTGCAACTTTTCTGTATTACAACTATACTGTCGCAATTTTCACACAAATAAATCAACTTTGACCCGTTGACAACGTATTTTTTTTTTACTGTGTACGTTTTCAGCGGCCTAATTTTTTTTTTGCGTTGTAAATTATCCAAATAAACAATTGTTAATACTTTCTGCATTGTTCTTTTACATCGTTCATTTCCGTATTACGTTTAAGTTATTTTAACGCAATTTTCTTACAAATAAATCTACTATTTTACAATGTATTGTTTTAGTGTGTACGTTTTCAGCGACCCCAACAATCCATAAATAGCATTTTTCACTCCAGATTTTTTTTTAAATATGCCTTTTGAGTATATGCCTGGAATCATGAAATAATATATCGGTAGCTTTAGCCATATAAAAAAATATTTGTTTTTATAACTTTGTTAAACAAAAACATTATATATATATATATATATATATATATATATATATATATATATATATATATATATATATATAATGGGCCAACAACCAGCAGTCGTATCAATCACGTTTATTGGATTTATTAAATGTTGTTATAATTTCTCAACACTGAGTGACCCAACGGGTCACGGGTTATCTAGTATATATATATAAATACCCGTTCACATACACCTTTAACGATAAAGCTAGAACCCAGAATTAGATAGAACGAGCAATTGGATCGACAACGGACAACGCCAGACCCAAAGTGGGTTTCGATGTACTGCATCTCATCAGTGACGTGTTCCGACATAGGCGCGAAACCAGGTCGTCGCACTCATGAAGTGTGCAATACTGACGACCTAATCATATGAGCCACGGCGCAATCTATTGCCTATGCCTCAATTTTTAAATTCTTATATTTTTATCCAGTTCTACATTCTACGATGTGACAAGCAACGCGTCCTATACAACTAAGATAGTTACTGCTGGTATGCAGGCGGAAGATATCACATCTACAAACATTAACTGAAATTAGCCGACTCCCCAGACACAATTTCGGAACAACCTTATTTGTTGAGGGACATGACGTCCCTACGAAGAATGAACCGCTTTTTTCTACATATATATTAGACATTAAGAGGAGATTATAGATAGATATATAAATACCCATTCACATACACCTTTCACGTTGTCGATCCAATCTTTTTAGGGCTTTGTTTATTATATTTTAAATGATTAAAATTGAATATAGATAAAAATCGAAAACTAGTTTCTATATCTTATAGAAAACTAGCAGGCCGCCCGGCGTTGCTCAGTCGTAAAATTCACATACCATTATATTTTAATTAATGCAACCATTAAATCAGTTATTACATTAATCAACTAATAAACCACCAAAATGATTCATAATGTCAATATAAATGTTACTAATTTCATCATATATCTGGTAAACTAGAATGCCTTAATATATAATAGACCCCATGTTTTTCGTAGTGCGTAATTCATTATACAATTATGTACATTCACAGCAAGAGATAGCTTAACAGTAACCATAGCAACGTACTCCCTTTCTTTTCCTCTCCGTACTGAAATTCAAGCTTCATTTCCGTGTACAAAATTTATTTTCCAAGAAACAATTGCACCGAGAAATTAGTCTTCTGTCTATCATAAGTTGCTCTAGTACGTGTTAAACAGAGAAATTGCCAAGCACCTCAGCAAAAACAACCTAGTCAGTGACAAGCAATATGGGTTTCGTCCAGCGAGATATACAGTTGATGTACTGACTGTAATTTCTATTTAAGTGAATCTATCGACGGGGTTTTCCTCAGATTTTAGGGTTGAAAATCCGAATTTTGAATGTGTTTTAATTTCTATCTTTTGTGTTTTAAAGTGTGAAATTGTTAAATAATAAGATTAGCAAAAAAATTATATATTTTAATTATTTTTGCGAAATACACTACTTTAACATTTTTGAAAAATAATTTAATATATATTTTTTAAGTGAACCCAATATTGCCAATATACCATTAAATGGGAAATGCTTTGAAGAATCGATATCAGAAAAAAGAAAAACATCGATAAATAACTGCGCATTTTGCTAAAAATACGATAATTTCTTTCAGCACTTATTTATTCACCTATGATGGTCCAACCGTGACACTAGATGCACGAGTTGTTTTCAACACATACGGCGCCTAGCATTCCCAAAATGTTCACCCATCTGGTAGTGGTCAGCCTCATCGTTGTTTAACTTTATCATATATGTGTGTGTGTGTATATATATAGGCAAAAAGAAAGTCCGCACCTCTAATTTTTTCAAAAGTTGTAAATTTATGCTAAATTTAATGTAACTATTTAAACAAACTATACCTCATTTGATTCGCCTATTATTCTCCTATAATTTTACCTGTTGAGATTTGAATTTTAATTGAAATATTTTCTAGTGTTCACGTCAATAAAAAACAATAACTTTAAATTGAGGAGGCAAAAAGAATTCCGCACAATGGAAAATTGTTATTTACATGTAAATTTAGGACATGATTGCAACACAAATACAACAGAAAACCAATCAACTAGTTAATATTTAGTAGCATAACCCTTCTGCAATTTGACAGCCTACAATCTTTTGGTAATTCCTTGAATTAGACTGCAGCAATACTCCGGGGAAAAGGCATCCCACTTTTCTGTTTTTTGGTCCAAATTTCTTCGTAGCTGTTGTTTGATGTAACCCCATACGTTTTCGATATAATTTAGGTCTGGAGATTGTGCAGGCCAATCCAAACACGGAATATCATGCTCTTCCAGGAGCCTCTTGACATTGCTAGCTGGGAACATTATCCTGCATGAAGATGGGATTATCATCCAAATTCCAACCAAAGTAGGGTCAGTCAACATATTAATGTACTTGGTCGAATTAATTCGACCTTGCAAGCGAACTATAGGCCCTGGGCCATTGGTACTAACAATGCCCCACACCGAAACTTAACCTCCACCACCTTGCAGCGTTGAAACTGAGCACCTAGGATTAAATTCTTCGTCTTTCTTCCGACGGATGTACTGCCTACCATCACTGCCTAGCCTACTGAACTTGCCTTTGTCGCTAAAATGCATTTTCGACCAATATGAAGAGTCATGATCTTTATTGCATCTGACGAAATCCAGACGGCGCTTTCTGTTCTTTACAGAAATCATTGGCTGGCGTCTAGCGACATATCCTCGCAAATTATGTTCTTTTAATCTGTTATTGAGAGTAGAACGAGAGCACTTTTTAACAAGATTGCACTGTTGTTGGATTTGGGGAAACGTTTCAAATCTGTTTCTTAGGCTGCGGATCTTGATAGCATTGTCTTCCCTGTTAAAAGTAAATCTAGTACGACCAGATTTAGGGCCATCACGAATACTGCCGGTGTTTTGGTGCTGTTACACAGTCTTTCGTACCGTTTTCTCATCACATTTCAATCTGCAACCGATTTCTCGATTGGATAAACCAGAAAGGTGGAGATTAATGAGCTCCTGATGATCACTAAGAGAAATTCGTGGCATATGGACTAAATGTTACGTTGTATAACCTGGAACAACAACAATTACGATTAGAGATGATTTGTTGCCTATTGGTGGATATTTTAAACTGATTTAGGGGCGATAATTTAAGCTGGTTTTAAGCAAATATGTTGCTGCGGTCTTTCTGTTTTCCTCTTTAATTTGAAGTTATTTTTTTAAACTGATGTGAACACTAGAATATTTCAATTAAAAGTCAAATATGAACAGATAAACTTATAGAGGAATAAAAGGCGAATCAAATGAGGTATAGGTTGTTTAAATATTTACATTAAATTTAGCTTAAATTTGCAGTTTTTGAAAAAATTACAAGTGCGGACTTTCTTTTTACTGTCTTTGTATATATATATATATATATATATATATATATATATATATATATATATATATATATATGTATAGTGTGTGTGTCGTTTATGAAAAAATAATTAAACCCTTCACTTAATCGTCAAATCAAACGTTAAAAATACATGGCTAATTATAGTTTAAACTATCATTAATTTTTTGTAAATTTCGCTACGCAAGTCTATAACGTGATATAAAAAGTTGGAATTATTTGAAATTCAGGTATTTATGTTATATTATTTTCACATATCTTTGTAGCGAATCATACTTAATCTTATTTAGACGAAAAAAATATATTTGGTTAAAAAACTAAAAAAAAATATCGAATTTAGCGAACGAAACAAAAATGGTGTGGTTTTTTAAATTTTTAATTAAAAATTCTATTAAAAATAGTAGAAAAAGTTTTATATTATTCTGCTTTCCATATGATAAAATTCAGGCTTTTCTCTTTCTGGAAAAAAAGTTGCTCAAGAATAATGGATTTTAAAAGATTTTAATTCGTTTTATAATCAATAAGTACTTGGTTATTTTTCAAGTAGATAGATAGATTTGAATGAGTTGAAGAACTGTAATAGAACACTAAATTTCTAAGTAAAATTTCACGAATATATGCAGATTAAGAATGGATAGCATTCCATGGGTCATTCTACAGGTACGCCTCGTTTTCTTATCTAAATGTTCGTTACGATCAGATGCCGTAGTAAAACTTAAATTCCATAACTAACAAACGATCTAATAACGAGTCAAGTTGGAATATGCATTCTCTGACTGAACGTGGTAAGTACACTCCTGGACTCCTTCTCAATAGCTTGAACATAGCAAATTAGCCGTGGAATCGTTAAAATAGATCTTTAAATAACGGAATAAAGCCCATCTCCATGATTCACAAGTTTTTCCCTAAATCATATCTAACATCAACATTTCCCAACCATGACGCTCTAATTTTTTAATCTATAATATAAAGGGAAAAATCTGTTTAAATCTATGTATGTATGTATGTATGTATGTATGTACGTATGTATGCATGTATGTATGTCTCGCAAAAACTTTGGACAGCGCCACGGATTTTCATAAGATCGGTATCATTTTGAAGCTCGACCTTTCGGACGACAAATATCGAAAAATTGGCCAAAAACATTTATTCCTTCACCCTCAACTGGGCACTTTTCTATAGGGAGGGGTAGCAAAAAATCCTCCCTTCATGACAATTTAGCTAAACACGCATGCGCAAAAAAGTTGTTACTTGAATTAGTTTAAACATATAAAAAAAACCCAACCTAATTTAGCTCATGCGGTCATAGATCAGTCCGTATAGCAGCAGCATCGTTATCTTAAAATTGCACGTTTGAGCCTAGATATCAGTTTTTTTTTCGATTTTTAAAGTTTTAATATTGAAACAGGAGTATTTATGCCATTTTTGCGTTCGTTTTTTTTTCCATCACGTTCACTTTTTTTTGTTTTTGCTTTTCCGATTTTTTTAGGAAGTTTTAACATCGTTTGCTTATTCTTTGTTTTACATCACGTTCTCTGTTTTTTTAAAAAATAATATTTAAACAGGTTTATTATGTTCGCTTATTCTTTATTTCCTTTTTTTATCCCCACCCCCAACACACACACCTCCAAACACCCGGGCAACGCCAGGTTCTAATCTTAAATAAACAGTAGACTGTATTTTTGTTCATCTTAGAAATCTATTGTAATTATTGTGCTCAGATCTGTACCGCAGATGGTGTTTCTTAAGATCCTAGCCGTAGGTAGACTACTAGTCTGGACCACTACGCTTAGAGATAGGAAGTGGTCTCGAGCCACTTTCTGATTACTATCTGGTTTCGTACATCAACTTAAAGCTAAAATGTTTTTCTTTTTTTAGAAAAAGTTAACTTGTTCAATAATAAAACAACTATCCTAATAAGTTTTGTGACTGAGAGTTAATCCAGTAAATCTTCACTCCATTTTTAAAATAATGCTCAATGTCAAGCAGCAATATTCTATAATCATCAGGTTTTACTGGAATAATTCCTGTGTAATAGCCGAGGTGCATACATTTCCTCGCCCCTAATATTTTAGAGACTGATATCTATAGATGAAATATTGTTAATCATTCTTGTTATAGTCGGCTATGCTGGTGAGTCGTAGTAACGACGAAACACATGTTCGTGGATTACTATATTTAACCTACAAATAAATGTATACGTCCCTAAATATAGGAGGCTACATAACATGTAGAAGAGGAAAACTCTCTATCAAACACCTCATTCATAAACTGCCATTAGCGCCAACAACATATATCAAACAAGACTTTGTAGCCTAACAGAAAAGCTCCCAACTACAGTTTCCGTGGGCGTAGATTCGAATCTTGCCATAAATTACCCACGCTACTGAGCCGTTTTTATAGATTACTGTATATATTGATTTTTATTTTATGTTTTAAAGTCTATTTGAAATACGCGATATGAGTTAATGCGTATATTAACATTTTATAATTTTAAATATGGTATGAAAATATACCTAATCACTAGGGCTATGACAACAGCATATTCTTATTATTGTTTTGACTCTCGAGTATATATCCGACACAGTAAATCAACCGAGAACCACATCACTATATATAAAAGTATATAATATATCAACGGATACACACTCGAGGGTCAAAACAATGAAAGGAATATGCTGTTGTCATAGCCTTACTAATCACTAATCAATTAAGGATTAAATCAAATCGTGGCTGTGAAATAATTTAAGCAATAATATCGTCCTGTTTGCTTTCTTTCTTTACATATATATATATATATATATATATATATATATATATATATATATATATATATATATATTATTTGCATATTATTGGTCAACGCGTTTTTTCAACACAGGATACGAATTTGACAATGAGTATATTCTTTTGCTTTAATTATATATATATATATATATATATATATATATATATATATATATATATATATATATATATATATATATATATATATATATATAAGTAGGTTGTAGTTTGCTTGAAGCATTGTTGAAGAAAATTATAAGGTAAAATTAAAAGCCAAGAACAATGCGAGATTTTTTTTTTTTATATAGAGTAAAATTAAATGCAAACAAAAGAAATAAAGTTCTTTTTTTTGTTGTTTGTTTTTTCTTTTTCACACAAATTTTAACTCTAAACAACAGTACTTTTTTTTTTCTGTTGTATTCAATGGTGATATAAATCTCAGATTTATATCACCAAAGTTTAAAAAAAGTACTGTTGTTTAGAGTTAAAATTTGTGTGAAAAAGAAAAAACAAACAACAAAAAAAAGAACTTTATTTCTTTTGTTTGCATTTAATTTTACTCTATATAAAAAAAAAATCTCGCATTGTTCTTGGCTTTTAATTTTACCTTATAATATATATATATATATATATATATATATATATATATATATATATGTACATACATATGTACATATATATGTACATTATATATACATATATTTGTACATTATATATATATATTAACATATTTTATTAACTGTTTGCTCATATATATATATATATGTGTGTGTGTGTGTGTGTGTGTGTGTGTGTGTGTGTGTGTGTGTGTGTGTGTGTGTGTGTATTCTAATGAACAAACACCTTTTATAACCAAGGATATATAATGCGTCCCTTCAATTTATGATTAAAATGCGACACTAAATCTAACGGATTAAGGAAATTACTACTTTCAGCTTAAGCGTGGCAGACCAACAAAAAATTTGTTTTTATCTTAAAAGAAACAGCCTAACAATATATATATATATATATATATATATATATATATATATATATATATATATATATATATATATATATATATATTTCAAACTTACGAATAATACTTCCAAATTTACGCACATACCAACAACCATAGTATTTCAGACTTACGTTTAACAGACTGGAATACTCGCGTTTTCAAACTTAAGCTTGACAGACCAACGAATATATTATTTGAAACTTAACTGCGACAGACAAACGAATATGCTATTTAAAACTTAAACGTGTCAGATGGACATAAATGTGGCTTCAAACTTTAGCGTGACAAACCAACGAAAATGATATTCCAAACTTAACCATAACGTGCTACTTTTGACTTTAGCGTGACAGACAAATACAGCGACCGAACCGCATGCAGAGATACTTGAACTAATATATAAGTTCATTTGATCTACTCGTTCAGTAATAAATATAATTTTTTAAACATAAGCGTAGCCGACCGACTAACTGAAAAACCTTTCATAGTCATTCAAGAACGTATTCAATTCACCTGTCGCACAGCCATGCACGACAACTAATAATTATTCTGAAATCTAGCTGCACTTTGTAATGACTTAACTGACCCGCACTGAAATTTAGAAGAAAACAGAACCAAACAGCGAATTTACCGAATTCGCATCGATGCGCAATTATATTTCTGCCATATTTTTTGTCGTTCCCGTTCGTTTTTGCTGTCTTGTTTAACATCTGTGCAGTGTTAACAGAAAGGTGGGGGTTTAAAACCGGATGTTTGTTTCCTACGAACAATTTTTTTATGGAAATAGCTCCAGACAAGGCGTGAATCATTTAGTCAAGACTAAAGTGAACGAAAGGTGAATATCGCAAAGAGAGTACATGTCCACTTTTGCTTACTATTCAAAAGACAAAAGTTATAGGTTAGAAGAAAACAGCTAACAGGAAGAAGGTTCCACAAACCGACAGTTCTTGAAAAAAAAACTACTTGTATAGGAAGCTGTATTACAATGAAATATTAGAACAGTGATTTTACAGAGACAACTAGACCAAGCTGGAACAAAGAATCCGGCAATTCTAAAGAATACATGGTAGTATTTATAGAAAAGTCTGAGACTAGCAACATCACGTCTCCGTACTTAATTTTAAACTATACTTAAATTTTGTTGCTTTTTTTTTTAAATTTCGCTACGCAAATCCATAAATTGATATAAAAAAAGTTGTAATTATTTGAAATTTAGGTATTTATATCATAATATGTTTGTATATTCTTATATCAAATAATCCTAAATCTTATTAAGATGAAAACAAATTATTTGGTCCCAAAATCTTAAAAAATATATTGATGTTTTAGCGATCGACACAAATATGGTCGTGAATGGTGTGTTTTTTTAATTTTAAATTTTATTAAAAATAGTAGAATGTTTTTATATTATTCTGCTTTCCATATGATAAAATTCAGGCTTTTCTCAGACAGATAGAGAGATTGATTGATAGATAGAAAGATAGATAGATAGACTGATAGACAGATAGATAGATAGACAGATAGATAGACAGATAGATAGACAGACAGATATATATATATATATATATATATATATATAGATAGATAGATAGATTGGTAGATAGACAGACAGATAGATAGATAGGTAGATGGATAGAAAGAAAGAGATAGATAGATAGATAGACAGATAAATAGAAAGATAGAAAGATAGATAGACACACAGATAGATAGATTTAAATGAGTTTAAGAACTGTAATAGAACACTCAGTTTCTATGTAAAGACGATTTCAAAATAGAAGTAAAGATGGGATTAATCAAATTACAAATACGTTTCTGGTTTTTATCACGAACCCTAAAATGGGACAGAGATTCAACAGCCCAAATATAACAATAGTGATCCACACATGGTGTGCTTGTAGATGTGTAGAAATAGAGATAGGTGTGGGAAAGTGTTTAGAGCTATGAGGATAACCAACTCCATGAGAACTCTGGAAGTAAAGGGATACGCCTACGATTGAAAGACACTAGCTTAGTCTTAACAGGATTAAACGAAACAAGTCATTTCGTATCCCAATCCACAGCTGAACCCATGTTAGCTTCTAGATTAGCTACATATTTCAACTAATTTGAGGATGGGTGGAAACATCAGAATAGAGAGAAGTCAGAATATATATTTATCAAATTCAAAATCATTTCAATTGCGTTCTCGTGTTATTACAAGAACCGTTGTCGGTCGTTCGAAATAGCATTTTCGTTGGTCTGACGTTGGTCACACGACAAGAGTAGTGAGAGGATACTACGGCCTCACTTTGTTTTAAGCATGATTGTTCTGCATTGAAAAGATATTGACGGACCAAGATAAGAAATGAGTTGTCAATTTGACATAGATGTGAAGGCATGGTTAGGGGATTATAAGCGAAAGCCACGAAATAAGTAACTAAAGTGCACAGGGAGGAATTAGTTTCGATGAGAGACGAACGCTTGTGATTGATTATTCACTAAGCTCAAAGAAAAAACTTACAGGCTGTCGTCATGAGACCATTGAGAAGATAAAAGAGGCTTTGACGAGAGTTATTGACCCGCTCACATAAGAAGATTTCCATGGGGCCTTCCAGAAGTTGGTGGAACGATACAAGTGCATTGCAGCCGAAGGAGATTACTTCGAAGGAGACTAGAATTACATGTGTGTTCTATCAGTAAAAGTGTTCATACAAACAACGTCTGGAAACTTATTAAAGGTACTTCGTGTGTGTATATATATATATATATATATATATATATATATATATATACGCACACACACATCCATATATATACATACATACATACATACATACATATATATATATATATATATATATATATATATATATATGCGCACACACACACTCACCCATATATATATATATATATATGTATATATATATTCTGTCCTCGGTCAGTGAAGGAAAACTTTTTGATTGAGGTCATTTTTATTTTTAAATACATCCAGATCTGTACTCGAATTGGGCGTTTATTAGTTATTAAATCCCTTCATTATCGTCGTAACTGTTTAGTGGCTCGACGGTAAAAGCTTTCCAAATGGTGTCAAAGTTAGCTTTGTGGCTGGGTTCGAATCTCCTACCCGGCAAGAATTGCCATCATACCCGTATAGTTACGTAAACATAAAAAAATAGTGTCTAAAGGTATATATACACGTGCTTTAATACTTTCTCATGAAGTTAGACGTGTTTAAAACCAGTCATTGTAAGAAAAAAAAGTCTAGCAATTTCAAACTTACGGTCTTTATTTTGTGTCATCTGAAAAAGCAACGTTCAAGGGTTGAAGCACAAGAATGTAGTTATTGTGAAGTCTCTGTACATTTTATTATGAACACAGGAAAAGCTAAGCTTTTCCACGGATTAAGCAAATGTCTCTAACATGTTTTGAAAATAAAAGCACGCATGAAAGTGACAAAGAAGCCATAAAATATTTGTTCATACATTTATTTATGAGTATTGAAAGGTAAATGTCTACTTTAGGCAATTATGCATACAATTATGCATATTTGTCCGCGTGTTTCGGTAAATAAATGTTGTACAGTAAACATAATCGCTCTATCTATCTACTATATCTAAAAGGAACGTTGTCGGAGTGTGTGTGTTAGTTCATTCCCTATGAATTCGAAAACGGTTGGGTCAATTTTTATGCAGTTTTACTCGAAGGAACTATATGTGCCTGGCAGTGTTCTTGGATAGGTTTTGTATCGGAATGTCTTCGATATGAATCGATAATCGATAATTGAAATAATACGATGAAAGAAAGAACAGGCGATATTGACCAAAGTTGCCACCTTACACAGCCTAACACCAGAAGTGCATTTGAGATTTTTTATTGTTTCACAATCCGAAAGGCTCGACATATAAAATTAACAGTATGTTCTTTAATATGACAGGTGCGCGTTCAAAATGAATGTTTTTGTCTAAAACACAATTGAACTCTGACACTTGACCTTTTCATTTTAAACTTCAATTTAACTTTAATTCAAGCCATTATCACCACTGAAGCAGTAAAGTCAGACACATAAAATCCACAGTAGGTTCTTGGTATCACAGGGTCGCGTTCGAGATGAATGTTTCTGTTTAAAGTATAATTTAAACATGGTACTTGAATTTCATTTTAAACTTAAATTCAAGCCATTATATATAAAAAAATAATTGTATACAATCAATATTAAGTTCTCTACAGTGCAATGTAGACTAAAAATATTGTGGACTAAGTCATTGCGGGGAGGCATGTGAAGCTTCCTCCCGGTACGTCGCGATGGGTCTCAAACTAGAGCAGGCAATTTATTGATCTAATTGATGAATGGCTGATTTCTCCAAGTTCGATGATAATAAAAATATGGGAATGTGAGACATTCGTTTATCATCAGTCAATCCCGGGCAGCATCGGGTTTCCCTCTTCGTGAATCTATATAATTCTTTAGTTTGTTCCCTATCAACCCATCAATGTGTTGTTATATTTTGAACTCTATCTTTATCGTTTTATATATATATATATATATATATATATATATATATATATATATATATATATATATATATATGCTCTCTCTGGTTAGATTTTTCTGCTAATATACGACATGCCCACCTCCTCAAAAGAGGACGTAATGCCTGGGAAGCTTGTTATGACCATGAATGAAAGTATACTACATTATGCCTATCCTAAAAGAGAAATAATGCATTTGATGGTCTCATGATAACACGACAGATATGACACTAATCCTTCACATGGAGGAGATAATGCCTGGGAGCATGACAACAGAACAAATACTTTTCTCGTCCAAATGGATAAGGAATGGCTAAAAGCATATTCTCATGAAAACGGGACAAATAAAGAAGAAATCAAGACAAGAGAACAGATGTCACGCTATTCGTATTTTCAAAATAAGGTGGCGATAAACATAGGATGATATTTTCATGACAAAAGAACACATACTACACTACCTCCTTTTCCAAAATAGGAGGTAATGCTATACCATACTATTCCCTTTAATGAAGCACTGGAAGATAGTAGTGTAGTTTGAAATAGCACAAATAAGAATTAAGCATTGAAAGATAGAGTACAGCTGCAACTTCAGGAAGACAGATACCAAATCTCCATTCAATAGATATATGTGTACAATAAGAGAGCTTGATACTACTACTACTACTACTACTACTACTACTACTACTACTACTACTACTACTAATCATAATAATGCTTGCAAAAACAACGCACGACCTCCCAAAGGAAGTGAAAACTACTCAAAATACATTAAAGTGCCCCCTTCCGCCCCCCCCCAAAAAAACTTCAATCATACATACATAAATATCATGACATCAGTCTCGGCTGGTACCTCACAAAACTGTCATGACAGGGTTAATCAGGATGAAAAGACGTATGACGATTTACACCAAACAATTATCCACTGCGGAAAATACTGGAACCTTGAGGAATCCATCCAAATACCAGAGAAGACAAACGATCGTTACTAGCGAGAAATGAATGGTAAACTGATTTTGCGAAAATGAAAAGTAATGTGAGTTGGTTATAGAAAGGAGAATTTTAAAGATATTTTACTCACATTTCATGAAACGCCATTGGCTATTGTCGATGAAGCATCGAAAATTTCTTAGCCAGTTTGATAATAGGTAGATTTAAAAATGTAGATAGTAATAGGTTGAGAATAATAGGAAGGTGAAAAGAGGGAGGTAAAAATAGTTAATAATAATAGGCAGATAATAATAGACGAATACTAATAGGTAGATAATAATAGGCAGGTAATAATAGGTAGATAATAGTAGACAATCAATAATAGGTAAATAATAATAGGCAGGCAATAATAGGTAGATAATAATAGGCAGATAATAATAGGTAAGCAATAATAGATAGATAATAATAGGTAGACAGCATCGAGCAGATAATAATAGGTAAGTAATACTAGCCAGATTAAAATCAGTAGATAATAATAGGTAGGTAACAATAGATAGGTAATTATAGCTATATAATAATAGGTAGGTAATAATAAGTAGGTAATAATAAGCAAATAATAATAGGTAGATGATAATAGGTAGATGATAATAGGTAGATAGCATCAAGCATAAAATAGGTAATAATAGGTAGATAGCATCAAGCATAAAATAGGTAATAATAGGTAGATAGCATCAAGCAGATAATAATAGGTAAGTAATACTAGGCAGATTAAAATCAGTAGATAATAATAGGTAGGTAACAATAGATAGGTAATTATAGCTAGATAATAATAGGTAGGTAATAATAATAGGTAAAAATAGGTAGATTGAAATCAGTAGATAAAAGTAGGTAGAATAATACGTAGATAAAAATACGTAGATAAAAATAGGTAGGTAATAAAGGTAGGTAATAATAAGAAGATACATGATTGTTTCTTTTTGACAATAAGTGGCTCTTTTACTTAGCTTCAGTTTTACATGATTTTACATGGCCATACACAAACACTTCTGATAAGAATGTTCGCCAGTAAGCTTTCCCTTATTCATTCGCTATCTCATACATTCGAACACAAATGTATTTTAAAGATTCTAACCACAATTTAAAGTATACTTTTTTAGTCTCTCTTGCACTTAGTTCACCGTGTATATTTGTCAGGTAATTTTAAAAATTCTTTTTCATGAGTCCGATTGCTCCTATAATTACTGGAATGATAGTTTCTTTTCATAAATTACATAATGCATTGATACTTCGTTATCTTTGGTTTGAGTATAAATCACTGAATATCTGGTCAAGCTACATTTCAAACGTGCAGATTTGACAAAAAAACATGCTATCTTAGCACGAGTTGTAATAGCCTCCTTATGAAACTGTTTATCTTGTCTTTGGTTGTGTGATTTAATTTTTTCAAAGTCTTGACATAGAAAACCTATAAGATATAGTGTACTTCAGTTCACGTTGTATATTCTTTGACGCTATATTGTGGCCCAACTATCTGTGATGGTCGAAAATTACATCGGTAACGATTAAATACAGCTGAAACCTAGTGAAAGAATATATAAAAAGATGAGGATAATAGTTCGCAAATAAATGAAATATGACTGCATATATATATATATATATATATATATATATATATATATATATGTATATATATATATATATATATATATATATATTTTGTGTACAGAAAGTTGTTAGTTGAGACAGGTCATTGGTACCGTCGGTTTCAAGCCCGATAATAAGGCCCGTTTAAGGTATCCTTATCAAGCTCTCTTCAGCCAATATTCGTCTATCTTATAACCGGAAGTGTGAAGTATATATACCTCGCGAATCCACGTTCAAATCTCGTTTTGTTTAATTCCCCCCCCCTTTTTTATTTTTTTATTTTTTTTATCTATCTATCTATCTATCTATCTATCTATCTATCTATCTATATATATATATATATATATATATATATATATCGGGTAATGTAATACCTAATTTTCAACTTTGAATTATTTAAATTTAAGATCTAATTTCGAAAAAATGTTTTTTTTATATGAATCGATTTTAATTTGAACCCCATTTAATTTCAAAATCTCTTTCCTTATGTATAAAAACTTCAAAATCTGTATTGGTATCGGTTAAAAACTTAAAAATTCGTTTAATTATATCGAACATTTAAAAATTTCCAAAAATACGTTTAAAGTTTTAAAAAATATATTTTTAATTATATCGAATCACGTTTAAAAATTTCGAAATACGTTTAAAAATTATTTTTAAAAAACCCAAATCTTTCAAGGTTTGGGGAAGTGAGTATTTATGTATCCTAAGTGATTTCCCTAGTTTATTAACATTATTATATTTTTCTATAGTTTTAAATTCGAAATAGATTATAAATTACATTTATAAATTTTTTTTTTTTTTTTTTATATATGACATTAATTAAAAATCTATAATATAATTGCGATTAAAATCCAAGTTTAGCGACTAATTATTTATGTATTTACAATTTTTTTCCTTATATATATATATATATATATAAACAACATCTAAGTGTTGTTCTTTTCATTGATCCAATTTATTAGGAGCCCCTTCCTTCTATGTATGCAACTTTTCAAAGCTTCACTCCTCACATTTAAACATTTTATTTTTGGGTCATGAATGGACCGGAGGATGTAGTATTTCTCTGCGTTACAGAGTGAGCATTGACTTAATTCCGGGACGTATGCTGGTCTATGCTCTATTTTTCTCCATTTTATGGAAAAGGGTGTATTTTTTTCTTTAAGCTCCCACACGCGGGTAGCTAATGCTGTATTCATCCTTGTTTTAGCTCTAAAGGAGCTCATATGTGCATAATATCTTTGTTTAAATTGGCCTTTTGTCATACCTATATATATGTCCGGTATATTTGTGGATTGTTCCGTTACTGTGGCCTCATAGACAAGGGATTCAGCTTTACAATTACCCTCCAATAGACAGCTATTTTTGGTCCTGCAAGAGCAGCCTGCGTTATCTATCTTTTTTGGTTCTTTGGATATTATCGACTTTATTGATGGAGCTGTCGAGTAACTAACTTTCACCGTGTTTCTATTAAAAAGTTTATGTAGTCTATGTGTTCTTGGAAAATGTTTGTCTAGAAGGCTAAGAAAACAATGCCCTACTCTAGTTTTAGTGTTCAATGAAAACGGAGGTAAGAACCAGATTATTTTCCGTTTCCTCTTTCGTTTTATATTTTCTTTATTCTGGGTTTGTTGAAATTTTATGTTTTCATTGAACCCACCGGTCCATTCATGACCCAAAAATAAAATGTTTAAATGTGAGGAGTGAAGCTTTGAAAAGTTGCATACATAGAAGGAAGGGGCTCCTAATAAATTGGATCAATGAAAAGAACAACACTTAGATGTTGTTTATATATATATATATATATATAAGGAAAAAAATTGTAAATACATAAATAATTAGTCGCTAAACTTGGATTTTAATCGCAATTATATTATAGATTTTTAATTAATGTCATATATATAAAAAAAAAAAAAAAAAATTATAAATGTAATTTATAATCTATTTCGAATTTAAAACTATAGAAAAATATAATAATGTTAATAAACTAGGGAAATCACTTAGGATACATAAATACTCACTTCCCCAAACCTTGAAAGATTTGGGTTTTTTAAAAATAATTTTTAAACGTATTTCGAAATTTTTAAACGTGATTCGATATAATTAAAAATATATTTTTTAAAACTTTAAACGTATTTTTGGAAATTTTTAAATGTTCGATATAATTAAACGAATTTTTAAGTTTTTAACCGATACCAATACAGATTTTGAAGTTTTTATACATAAGGAAAGAGATTTTGAAATTAAATGGGGTTCAAATTAAAATCGATTCATATAAAAAAAACATTTTTTCGAAATTAGATCTTAAATTTAAATAATTCAAAGTTGAAAATTAGGTATTACATTACCCGATATATATATATATATATATATATATATATATATATATATATATATATATATATATATATAGATAGATAGATAGATAAAAAAAATAAAAAAATAAAAAAGGGGGGGGGGAATTAAACAAAACGAGATTTGAACGTGGATTCGCGAGGTATATATACTTCACACTTCCGGTTATAAGATAGACGAATATTGGCTGAAGAGAGCTTGATAAGGATACCTTAAACGGGCCTTATTATCGGGCTTGAAACCGACGGTACCAATGACCTGTCTCAACTAACAACTTTCTGTACACAAAATATAAGTACGCTCTTAAAATTTGGATTTTCCTTTTAATTGAGCACTCTGCTGGAATTCTTTTTCCAAAAAAACTAATCATTATATATAAATTTAGTATATATATTCACGTGAAATCATTTTTCTTTTTTCCCCATTCTCTCTGCTTCACTATTTCTTACCAAGTAAGGTCTATGGCTCACTTGTAGTTTCACTAAATAGTTTGCAAGCAAAATCCGATTCCGCATTTTGCTAATTCATACCCTCTGATGAGAAGGAAAATATTTCTTTCGAAACTCCGCGGATTAAGGACAATCCACTTAATTTGTGTCTTCTTTTTTAAAATTAAATGTTTTTAACTCTTCTTAAAGTGTTTAACATGTTTTATTAAGTATTTGTTCTTATATATATATATATATATATATATATATATATATATATATATATAATGGACAAAATCACTTTCAAGATGATGAACAAGAGATAAAAACACTTGAATAATGGCTGAAACAAGAACACTCGGGACCACATTACCATACATTACGACCATGTAATCTCTACAGCCACCTGCCTTGAAAATGCTGCTGTGAAACCTGATATAGTTATATTGAATAAGTCAGAAAGAGTGGCAACCTTGGTTGAAGTGAGTGTCGCTAATGATGCTGGTCTGAACAGAGCTGAAAGAGAGAAACAGACCAAATACCAAGGTCTCATGTACGATATGAAAAGAAACTGGAATCTTAAGGAAATATCAATAATACCAGTTATTATAGGTGTTACAGGGCTTATGAAGAAGAACCTGAAGTCCTACCTAACTAATATTCCTGGTGAATAAAGTGAAAAAGAGATGCAAACAATTGCACTTAAGGGAACAGCGAGGATACTAAAAAGAGCTCTCGGTTGGTTTCAATAAAAAGCAGGGCAATATTGGCAGCTGGTTTGACTGCCTCATACCCAGCATTATAATCTTCAAAGGAAGAAAATTAAAAAAAAAAGAGAAAATCTGCTTCAATATTTAGCCATATATACGCCGAACGACTGGACAGATTTAATAAACAAAAATATGAGTTTGAACCCTTTTAATTAATATATATATATATATATATATATATATATATATATATATATATATATATATATATATATATATATACATATACACACACGCACACACACACACACACACACACATATATATATATATATATATATATATATATATATATACACTAGCAGGAGGAGCCGATATCGCCCGGGATTTAATGCAGATCATGTTGCACGAGAATAAATGAGGATCATGTTGTACGTGATTGATTGACGATAATTATTTTTATCGAAATCAGTGAAATCGCCTATTTTTCAATGAATCGATTGATTGCCTGCTCTAGTTGGAAGCGTCACGTGTCTCCCCGCAGTGACTTAGTTCACAATACATTTTAGTCTACATTGCACTGTAGAGAACTTAATGTTGATTTTATAAAAAAATATTTTTATATAATTGAAAATGCACAAGTCAATACCATGATTCAATTGTACTCCATACAGATATATTAATTTCCAACCCGCCAATTTCTGTTGTTTATTCCATGCACCAGTCTTTTCGGAATGTATAGGGAACGAACTCACACAAATAAACACACACACAAAGTGCATTTATATATAATTAACAAGGCGACCGGCGTTGACGGGCCATTAAAAAAAAAAGAAATTAATTTGCGAGCCAACCCATGCTATTCTCAAGATACTGAGCACTATTTGATAATCATATATCACTTTCTATCCCGGGCAAAGCCGAGTTGATTTCCCTGGAGGAAACAGTATAACAAAACATATTAACTTTTCGAAATGTTTCAGTACAGATTCCCGCTTCCACGAAGTTACACATTTTAAGAAGGTCGGGGCTTGCAATTACCGAAACGTTGTGAAAAAGATGAGAATTCAAATAATACGAATAATCGATCTTTACTACAAAAAAAAAAAAAAAAAAAATCAGAAACATAAAGTATATCGACGTTGCTTTTCCTGAATAACTTGGCATTTAAACATACTTGCTCTTTCTAAGGTATTGGACACTTTTCTATTATTATCTACGACCTACCAGATATGACTCTTATGAAATTTCAGGCTAGGTCGAGTAGATTTTCTTGTATAAAAGTGCATAATAAAATATAGTGACAATATTTTTTCCAGGCAACCCAGCCTTTACACATATCTGTTCTACAAAGGATATTGAGGCCTTCAAATTGACTAACATACTTCTTACTATATATAATACTGTATTATTCCTAGTTTGGCTTGCAAGCAACACCATGTGATTTGTTTTGTATAAACCATTATAACAAAAACAGTCTTTTTTTATTCAGTTTTCACCTCAAACAAGGCACAATGCCACTTTAAAGTAAGGGCCTACTATCGTGGACATAAGTTGCAGGAATATTATGAAGGGAGTTGAGCAGCAAGATGTTTGTTCACATTACAATTGAACTTCACCATGTTAGTACAGTTGGGAAAGCAGAATCCCAAAAGGGAGTTCCAAAGTCTAGCAGTTCTGGGGAAGAAACTATTTGAGTAGAAGGCGTACTTACACCAACGATTTCTACTCTGTAGGGCTGGGATTTAGCTACTTGTCGGGTTTGTCGAGGGTTTTTACGTCGAGGGGGTACAGGTGCTTGTAGTTCATCGAAGCATTCACCATTAAAATACTTGTAAAACAGGCAGAGGGATACTGTATTTCGTCGATGGGACAGAGGCTGAAGTATCTCTCTTAAACCCTGTCCAGGAGTGAGAGACTAGTGACAGATGCACCAGGCCAAATATGACAACAATACTCCATACATGGTCGAATGGTGGTCTTATAGAGGTACAGGATATTTTCAGGCGTAAGTAGCACGGTAGAAAGAGCTCACCTTCGCAGCAGCCTTGGCAATGCTCTCAATGTATCTGTTACAACTTATGTTCCCTGTGAACGTTAGGCCGAGAACTTTCTCCCGGGTAATGCTGAGTTTAAATAGACTCTCTATACTATCGAGTACTCTTTATTTATTATGCACAAGTTACCAGATATGATATTGTACTATTATTATTATAAATGCTGGATAACACGGGGTAAATTTTCTCGCATAAAATGGTATAACAAAACATGATATCGTTTTTCAGGGTAACGCAGCCTTTAAACATGTTTGCGCTATTCAGGACATTGGATTGACTACCGTATACCACTGATCAGATATGATACTATATTCTTTCTTTTATGGCTCCTAGGCAACGCTGAGTATGTTTTGTTGTAGAAAACAGTATAAGTAAATATGGTGTTGTGGTTTTTTCCTATTATATGCTGTCTATCCAGTATATTGAGCACTTTGGATTACCTGACGTATACCCTTTAATAGATATGACATTATATTAGTATGGCTCCTGGGCAATACTGTCTGCTTTGTCTTATATAATACAATAGCAAAAGACAAAAAAATATTTCTCCCAGAATATACCGCATTTAAACACACCTGCTCTATCTAGCATATTGAGCACTCTTCTATTAGTATGTACTAATTTCTAGATACGATATTGTATTAATACTATTATAACTCTATGGTAACGTCGAGTAGATTTGCTTGTAGAAAACAGGATAAGAAAACATGTTTATATATGTGCTTTTAGTTTAACGTAGCAAGTAAACATATCTGCTTTATCGATGATATAGGACTCTTTGGATTCACCACAAACACATAAATAAACAAAGTGCCTTTTACATATAATAAAGTAAGCACGTCTGATTGAACACGAAAGAGTTATTTTTCCCAAATTTTCTTGATATCTTTTCCATTCGCCGAGCGGTCTTTTTTTTTAATTTCAGCTGGCGTGTTGTATATTATGGCGCCCAAACGTGTTCTTCGGTCATATTCTTCTCAAGCGCTTTCTATCGGTACATCCGGAAGCGCTTGAGAAGAATATGGCTGAACAACAACGTTTGGGCGCCATCTATACACCATTCCTGCAAAAATAAAAAAAAAAATGTCCGCTCAGCGAATAGAAAAGATATACAGAAAAATCGGAAAAAAAGAATAACTCTGTCGTGTTCAATTAGACGTGCTTGAAAAATGACAAATATATATATTATATATAGTAAGTTATGAAAATATATATGGCAATTAAGCTACACTGAATATTCCGCGTTTCATTCTCATTAGAAATCGTCAGGCTTATGCATGAAGAATGAAACGCGAAATATTCTGTGTAGCTTAATTGCTATATATATTTTTATAACTTAATATCTAGCTCTACCTATGTACTGAGCACTCTTGAAGTAAATACTAAAAATTTACGCATAAATTATATGGTCGTATATTAATTTTTGTGATTCAATAAAGTAGTCATATATATATATACTAGCATGGGTGCCCGGCGTTGCCCGGGTATTTGGAGATGTATGTTGAGCAAAAAAAAAAAGTGGTCATTTTTTTTTTAATTTGACCCCTACTATAACCCCTTAAAATTTATTGTTTTGGGCTCAAATTAAGTTATTAAGTTAGATCCATGTCCAAGGAACCTATATCTAAAATTTCAAATGTTTAGATGGAAAATTGTCGGAGGAGTTTGGTAGAGTTCTCAAAGGTCAAATTGTTAAACTTTGACCCCTTAATCGCCTAATTTCTGGCCAAACACCGATCACCTCGATTTTCCAAAATCTCATTACCCTGTATATTAAATTTCGAATCTGTAGACTTAAAATTGACAGAGTTATTGCGTAGGGAAATGTACACACACACACACACACACAGATACACAGATACACAGACAGACACTTTCACTTATATATATATATATATATATATATATATATATATATATATTATTTGTTATTACCGTTTTTTTCTGTTTAGTTACATTTTTGTTTCAGCTACGCGACCTTTTTTTTTGCCGTTATGTAGCCTCCTCAGACTTTAATTACCGTTTCTACTATATATATATAAGTTTATAAAAGTCGAGAGAAATGCGAAAAACCGGGAAAGAGAAGGGAAAGCGTTATTGCTACACGACCATACCTGTCTATTTGTTTGTTTATTTTCTTTTTCCCTTCTCTTTCCCGTTTTTCCCTATTGCTCTCGGCTTTTATAAACTTATGTACCGGCAATGCTTCAACAAACTACTATTTACTCTTTTGTATATTTCATATATAATAAATAAAACTACATAAATCTCCTATGTCTTTATTCTAATTTACTTTTTTGAAAGCATTTTACTTTATTTTTACATGTTTAAAATGTATTTTTTCCGGTTTTTTTGTCGTCTTTTTTGCGACATGTTTCCTCGCTCATATTTCTTCTTTTTTTTTGTTGTCTATTTCACATTTATTTTATATTGGCCCAAAGTATCGAAAAAGCGAAACGACATGAATTCGTTGATTTAATCATTTCGTTTATTTTAAACCCTTGTTCAATCCCCATACTTCCTTCCACTTAACACGATGACACTGATTTCTAAAATTCAAACACGAAACAAACGAAATGAGAACAATAAATAAATAATAAAAAAAAATAAAACCAATTATAAATGCCGAAGATCCATGTGTTCTTTTTTTTATGTCGCTCTGCCCGGTTCTTTGTTTTGTTGTTGTGGTGGTTGTTATTTGTTTCGTTTCAAATCAGACCGATTGGGTTTGACGAACTTAGTCGTTTCAAAGTTGACTGGGGTGATGACACAAGTTTACGGTTAAAGATTTAAGAACGGATGAAGCTCGTGTCAATTTCCGTGAAATGATAATCTCTCTCGATTTTAATAGACTTTTCCCCAGAAGGGGGAAGTAAGAGGAGTGGTGGTGGAAGATAAGGAAAAGGCGGGAAAAGAAATTATTAAAATACATAGAGTTAATAGTGAAATCAGTTCTGGGGTAGCTACTTCTACTACTACTACTACTACTACTACTACTACTACTACTAATGATATAAGCAGCATTTTTTATGTTTGTTTATTTGTATGTCTGTTTGTATTTAGAATTTTTGGTAAACGAACATCCCAACTTCTTTTATCAGAATGAAGAAAAGGGGAAAATACTGCACACTTTTAATTTTTAATTAATCAGTATCAATAACATGGTAGGGTCTGCGTCAGCGCTTAATATTTACAAAAAAGAAATAGGGTTTACTTTTAATTCGTTAATATCAATAATATTGTGTGAACTGCGTTTGAGCTTGACATTTATAAAAAGGAAACACGTTTTACTTTTAATCTATTCATACCACTAATATTGTGGAGTTTGCGACAACCTTTCTAGTTCCGAACGTTCTCGTCTGTATACATATAACTCACTGTTTTCTCATCCGGATTTATAATTTGTATTATTCAGACGACTATGCTATTCTTGTTTGTTATTTTTAAAACGTTTCGACCTTCTTCAAGTGATTATTTTCGCGCGCGAGAACTATTATCCTCAAGAGTCTTTTAGTCTTTATAAGTGATGACTAGGGCAAGTAGAACAGCATATTCTTTTCATTGTTTTGACTGGAGTGTGTATCCGTTGATATCTTATATGCTTTTGTATAGTGATGTGGTCCTCGGTTGATTAACTGTGATTAACTGTCTCGGATATATACTCGAGAGTCAAAATAATGATAAAAACATGCTGTTGTCATAGCCATAGTGATGACACAAATAAGAATAAAAGAATATCCAATAAATGACGGTTTAAAATTGAAAAGGTTAAAAAAGATGTACGACTTGAAAAGTGGGGTTTGAATTGGGAGACATTTCGATTGACCTTTTTTTTTTTTTGGTTCTGTTGACAGACATTTGGTGGTGACAGATCTGGGGAAGTGGAGACTATGGAGGTACCAACGAGGGCTAAGACCGAAGAAGATCATACAGAGGAGACAATAGGCATTAGATAGAGCATAGCATATCAGGATAACAAGGTATTATCCGGGATTAGTTAACCGGCTCTGGATAGATTTGCGCTCCGTGTGTTAACATGCACGAGATAGATTGTGTAGTCATTCGTACGGCGCGACAAAAACAAAACAAAACTCGTACAGACCTAAAGTCGGAAAAGAAGAAGAAGAAGAAGAAGAAGAAGAGCATAAGAAATAGCAGAATAAAGCGGGAGAAGGAGGCGGAGAGGAGGAGGAAGAGAATAAGAATAAGAAGAAAAATAGATACGATAAAAAAGACAACAATAAAAGAAAAAAGATATAAAAATAAATAGGAATAAAAGGAGATAAAACGGCACGCAGAACGAAGAAAAAGATTTATAAACAAAGAAAAAAGGTTTATAAACAAAGAAAAAAAGGTTTATAAACAAAGAAAAAAAGGTTTATAAACAAAGAAAAAAGGTTTATAAACAAAGAAAAAAAGGTTTATAAACAAAGAAAAAAAGGTTTATAAACAAAGAAAAAAGGTTTATAAACAAAGAAAAAAGGTTTATAAACAAAGAAAAAACGTTTATAAACAAAGTAAAAAAGGTTTATAAACAAAGAAAAAAGGTTTATAAACAAAGAAAAAAAGGTTTATAAACAAAGAAAAAAAGGTTTATAAACAAACAAAAAAGGTTTATAAACAAAGAAAAAAAGGTTTATAAACAAAGAAAAAAGGTTTATAAATAAAGAAAAAGGTTTATAAACAAGGAAAAAAGGTTTATAAACAAAGAAAAAGGTTTATAAACAAAGTAAAAAAGGTTTATAAACAAAGAAAAAAGGTTTATAAACAAAGAAAAAAAGGTTTATAAACAAAGAAAAAAGGTTTATAAATAAAGAAAAAAGGTTTATAAACAAAGAAAAAAGGTTTATAAACAAAGAAAAAAGAATTATAAACAAAGAAAAAACGTTTATAAACAAAGAAAAAAGGTTTATAAACAAAGAAAAAACGTTTATAAACAAAGAAAAAACGTTTATAAACAAAGAAAAAGGTTTATAAACAACGAAAAAACGTTTATAAACAAAAAAAGGTTTATAAACAAAGAAAAAAAGGTTTATAAACAAAGAAAAAAGGTTTATAAACAAAGAAAGAAGGTTTATAAACAAAGAAAAAAGGTTTATAAACAAAGAAAAAAGGTTTATAAACAAAGAAAGAAGGTTTATAAACAAAGAAAAAAGGTTTATAAACAAAGAAAAAAGGTTTATAGACAAAGAAAAAAGGTTTATAAACAAAGAAAAAGGTCTATAAACAAAGAAAAAAGGTTTATAAATAAAGAAAAAAGGTTTATAAATAAGGAAAAAAAGGTTTATAAACAAAGAAAAAAGGTTTATAAACAAAGAAAAAAGGTTTATAAACAAAGAAAAAAGGTTTATAAACAAAGTAAAAAAGGTTTATAAACAAAGAAAAAAGGTTTATAAACAAAGAAAAAAAGGTTTATAAACAAAGAAAAAAAGGTTTATAAACAAAGAAAAAAGGTTTATAAACAAAGAAAAAAAGGTTTATAAATAAAGAAAATAGGTTTATAAACAAAGAAAAAATAAAGAAAAACAAAAACAAAAAAACGAACGGTAGATAAGAAATGGGGAGAAAAGAAATGAGAGCAAAAAATATAGGCAGATACAAAGCGATAAAAACAGAGAAAGTAATGAAATAGAAAAAGAACCAGTGTGCGCTAGAGATAGATAAAGAAACATCGATAAATAAAGAGAAAGTGCGTGAAAGAGGGAAGAAGGGGACAAAATGTAAAAGTTTGTAAGTTCTACAGAAACATTTGTATTCTATTCTTAAAGGAAATCATGAGGCTTACTTACTTAGACATAATAAAGACTGCAAAATAGAAGGCAGAAAAATATGTGGAGAAAAAGATGGTTATGTTTTAAGATGAAAAAAAGAAAGCAAAATGGATAGAAAAGAAAAAAGAAAGAAAACATCGATAGAGAGAAAAGAAAGAAAGAAAGCGAGAGGAAAGACGTCTTTTTGTGAAAGTCAAACGCAAAAGAAAAAAAATAATGTGAGAAAAAAAATTGAAGAAGAAAAAACAAAGAAAAAAGAAAATAGAGAGAAAAGAGAATGACACAGAGAGAGAAGGGGAGAGAGATTACGTGAGAGTGATTTAATCGCGTAGAGATGAAACATAAAAACGAATAAAAAAATAAAAAGATGGACAAAATAAGAAAACGTAAACAAAGAAAAAGATAAAGAAAGTACAGAAACGGAACTGATCATATTTGTCTTTGAATTTAGGGGCCATGTGAATGTTGAACACGAAAGACAAAATCCAGTCTGTCAATGGAGCCAAATAGGCTGACCGCCTGTAACAAGCCACCGAATCAAGACAACTTCTCGATCCTAATTTTTTTTTTGCCCAACACTGTCAAAATAATAGTCTCTCGCTGCGACACCCTGTCTTTTCCCCTCATCCATAGCTAATCCCACCCGGATAAAACCGTGTGTTTCTGATTCTTCCTGGATCTGCTTAAGGTGTGACGTCTGGATATAGGGTAGTGGGGGTGCACCACACACGCTGCTGAATTAATATATTGGCACCCTTCATCACTGACCTCTATGTCAGATTCCGAGAGGGGATATTCTCTCGTAACTGATTTTAAATACAGGAGAACTACGAATTATCATCAACTAACCACTCGGGCCATCTCTAGAACGGGAAATAGGGATATATTGATAACCATGTCCTCTTCAGGTTATTAGACCTTTGCTAGGTGTTTCAGTGAAACGGTCTGCACAGCATGTATGAATCAGGAAAGAGTATTGCTGATATGAAGGTATTAGTCCTTATATCCCCCTCTAGTTATTGATTAAATAGTTGGGCGGACTAGACTTTAAAAGATTAGTTAAGCAGCCAGCCGAAGTGAAATAACCGCTTAAATAACAGTAATATTTTTGTTCTCATCTCGGCATTGTTTCAAGTAGTTCTAAACTAATCATTACTACCGAACTTCGCCCAGGAGAAGTGTGTTCGGAGATTGTGGAAACCTTGCTGCTTTGTTAGAAAATCTCCTACACACACCGGAGGTATTTATACCGTCTGGAGCCAGAAAAGAACCCCCCATCTCCCTCTCTCTCTCTCTCTCTCTCTCTCTCTCTATATATATATATATATATATATATATATACATATATATATATATATATATATATATTGTGTGTGTGTGTGTGTGTGTGTGTGTGTTCCTTTCTGGCTCGAAAGGGTATAATACTGTATATATATATATATATATATGTATATATATACATATATGTATATATATATATATACATACATATATATATATACATACATACATTATATATATAATATATATATATTATATATATATATATATATGGTTATAGCTGATTGGATGACCGTGTCTCTTGTTCGAGACGAAGTAGGTCCATTCAACAGTCGGATTTCACCACGGTTTGCTTGAATTGCGTTAGATAATAGAATTTCTTGTGTGCAGGGCGTTTGCTCAGTTGGCAGAGTGCCTCCCTCGCATGCAAGAGGCTCGGGTTTCGGATCCTGGCCTCGGATATGTCAAACTGATGAGCCAAAATGGGTCGAAATCCGTCTTGAACTTCCGGTTGGACTTCTTGTGAGCTGCAACGTTGTTTGGCTGTGGAAATAATTATATATGTATATCAAAAAAGTCACTGAAGAGTTTTCTTTAAATTTGTCTCTTCATTTTTGAGTGACGTTTTTATCTCCTATCTATCAATCAGCCAGCACGCTTGTATCAAGCTCGTTTAAAACTTCATTAGTTATTTTATCTTTAGAAAATATTAACTTGGAATTATGTATAATGGTAGATATGCTGTACACCTCCTTCATTATATAATAAATAATATAGTCCTCCTATATCACAGACCCATTTAGTTCTCCCTACTCTCAAACATTCTCTACACTTTATCGCTCACTGCACAATTATTTCGTTCATAATGTAACTATATCATAAAGGGAATCGTGTGTGATCGTCTAGTCAGAGGTAACGTTGGGTGTGATCGTCTAGCTGTTCTTTCTATTTTCATGATATGTTCATATGCCGTTGTGTGTGTGTGTGTGTGTGTATGTGTGTGGTACATGTATTTTTGGACATACCTTCTGCGTTTTGGATGTTGGTCCATTCTGGGAAACATCTCATCTCTTGGAAGGGAGACTGGTACCTGTTGAACGAAGGTTCATTTCACTCCAAGACAAGGAATTGGTTTTTTATAGTTTATTTCACTTTCCAGATGCCTCGCAGAAGGATGGAAAGTGAATCTCTGGCCTGTGTGGTTTCTCTTGGTCTCGTTTCTACACACGTCAGCGTCCCCCCCCCCAGTGAAGGGGAGGAGACGTCTGTAAAGCTATCCATCGCGTTCTAGGTCCAAACCAAATCTCCGATTCAGCTAAACTGATCACGTGACTCACACGCAATCCGATCAGCTGATCTTGACTTCCGGTCAACGTGTCTCAATATAATTTACACACCTCCCTATCTCTCTCTCTCTCGGTCCATTCTCCTAACATTCCTTCTCTCCTTATTTTCAAAAAATTTACGCATTTTTAAATTCTTGTACAATTTTTCTATATCTACACAACCACACGGCTAAGAAAGATCAGGCTAAAAAAACTCCTTTAGTCAGCCCTTTCCAACTGACTTCACAATTATTATTATTTATTTTACTTTATTATTTTATTATTAGATCAGACTCTCTCTGATCTTATTGCATTACTTTTTGGGTGTGGGGTATTCCTCCTCTGATCCACGTCAGCTGCTTTATCCAGCCACCCTTATGGCGTAAACTAAAGGTCTCACTTTATCCTCTTTCGAAATTGACGTCTCCTTTCATCCCAGAAGTACCCTGATTGTATCCTTTGCCCGGTTGTTCCATTAAGTATGGCTTTGTTTTTCATTTTGTAACCATCTTATTCTTTTCCGGGACATCTCAAAGTTCATAATTAATCTTCGTGGTTGGCTTCCAAATTTTAACATATACCTTTCATCCACTGATTCACGTGGATTTCCTTGCTCGGACTCTTGGAATTTTGATGAAGATTTTAGAGAATATCACCCTTAACTAATAACCCCCCCAACCTCTGCGCCATGATTCCTATTTGCGCCTAAATTCTAGCTAATGGCCCGATTTTTGTGATTTTTCTTTTCTCTCATCAGAGATGGATGCTCCATTCTCTAACATACATCGCATCCCTATTACATTGCCTAAAATAATCTCCTTCTCTTCTGACGAGAAGCATTGGGTTTCGAAATATTATGGTATAAAGAATTCTCACTTACCATACAGCCCTAATTGATGTATCACCCTTATTGTGTCTATCTATCTTTCTTCTATATAAATAATAAAAAAATTATGTATGTGTGTTTGTAAATATTTAACAAGTAAACTCTTAAACTGCTGGTCACCCGACAGTGAAAATTAACAGGCCATAGTAATCATGCACCAACGATGGTTTATAACGAGTAAAATCTTTGCTTGTGTTGATCAATCACGCATACAGACGTATATCGGCAAGTTGAAATGCAGTATGTTCATATCAACTGGCCGCCATGTTTTTACTTCTTTCTGCGCATGCTCACATACAACTTATTTCTTCAAGTCTTTTAATATGTAGATTTTACTGTGTGTGTCTGTGTAGCAACGTCGGTAGACAACGCGTCTGGGACACGAAATGTTTCGGTTTCGATTTTAACTGATGGCACTAAGTCATTTAACAAATAGAAAACTTTTGTCATCATGTCTTTGCATTGGTAAATGCGAAAATCTGCATGATTTTAAATATATTTAAACGTATTTTGCGGCAACCAGAAGCAAAATATTTATTTACAGGCCGGGAAAATAAAACTGTTCTTTTTAATTTCTTATCGATTTTTTTTTTACTGTCTTTTAAAACGATAAATATTTTTGACAATTATTTTTTTGCCGGAAATCCCTCACGAATGAAAACAAAATTTAATGAAAAAAATGAAAAGATCATACTTTTCTTAAGTATATCTTTCACGACGGGGAACAAATTCTAATTACAGTTTTGATAGAAAAAACTTACTTGCGCCAATATCAGATTCCTGCATTTCTTTTCTTCGTTCTTCATTTTTTCCAAGTAATACGTAATATTGCTCGAGATTCTGAAATGGGAAATATTTATAGTCCAGCGTAACTTTAATAATGTTATTTTATTTAACTTAAATTATTAATCCTGTTTCCTTTAGATAATTTTATTTTTTATTAAAATAGTTTTTGTTTACTTTAAATAACTTCTCTCTTTTTCTATAAATAATTTTTCCTTTTCTTTTTCTGTAAGGAAATAACACGAATGCATTCCTATATATTTTTTTCTTATTGCTTGATCGATTAGAATTAATTTCAAACCAATATTATAAAGTTTTCGAATGCGTGTATTGTGTTTTTTTTTCGAAAGTTTTCCTTACACATTTACCGAATTCAAATAGTTTAAAGAAAATTATGACAACACAAAGTAGAGGTTTATTTTAATACAAAACACAAATTTTCGTAACTAATAAAATATAAATAATCAATAAATTTTGAGGAAACAAATATTAATTTCAATGACACTTTTGAAATAACTTCTCTCTGACTAAAATACAATTTTTTGGTATTTTTTTTACGCTAACTACAACTCACCGTTCACATTCGAAATGTCGACTTTTAAAGGTTATCGAGTATGCTGAAAACGAATATCGCAGTTAAATTTGGGGCTACTAATGAGTTTACCAGATATAAAAACATTTATTATCTAACGTAAAAGCTAATGTAACAACCGAGAAATTAGTAATGCGCACGCGGAAAGGCTTTCGGAATAAACTCCCCTCTCTATGTTAAGAACAGCTTTCCGAATAAACACCCCCAACCCTCCATGTTAAAAACGGCTTTCGAAATAATACCCCCAACCTCCCAATGTTAAAACAGCTTTCGAAATGAAAAAATATTTGCTTTGTCGTCTGCTTTAGTTACACACAGGTCCTAACTACTACTAACTACTAGGTTGTGACAACAAAATGGCTGCCATATTATATATTCGCTTTTACGTAGAATATCATATGTTTTCATATATAGTAAACGACTTATCAGCCCCAAACTTTACTGTGATGTCCGTTGTCAGCATACTCGAAAACCTATAAAAGTTGATATTTGCAATCCAAAAACCGCCATGAGACTGAAATTAGCCAATGAAATTTTGACACGAAAGCAATCATTCAAACATAAACGGAAGTTCTATTGCATTTAGTTTTAAATGAAATTCAATAAAATTTGAATTTGCTCAAAACAATACATTTTATAAAGTTTATGTTCATCCACTCCCGTCGATAGAAGTGCCAAGCGGCAGTTGCCAATCATTAGAATATTGTAAGTATAATGTTATTCTTTGTACATCGTATTGCGAAATCATCTTACACAAGAACATTACATTATTAATATTTAATTATAATATTACTATAAGTTACCCTTAGATTGGTAAAAACGAGAGATAGGTCTAAGAAAACGTTTGCAATAAGTGGTGTATCTATCAAGCAAAATGCTGGTGTCCTTGAGAACCGAATGTTTTATTTGATTCCGAATTCTTTCTTTCCATTTAAAATGTGATATGAAAATTCGACACTTATGCAATATTGCGTGGTAACCACGTTTTTGGTTTTCAGTTTGTAGAATATTATTATGATGACACATTTATTTGGTGATCAGTCTGCAGCAGTTTTCTCAAATACCGTCTTTTTCATGGGCAATGGTTCAATAAAATTGAATAAAGATATTCAATTTCACAAATCACCATGTAGCCAAACGGAAAATTCAATTGGTTACCTGATGACTAAAGTTTTCCCAGATATTGCTTAACATTTCCGCAATATTGGATTGCTTCATGAAAGAGCAATCTTGGCCCCTAGAAATGATGCTATTGATATGATCAATTGTAATCTTTTGCAAAAGTTATCAATCCATTGATTGTGTTATTAATAAAGATCAGGTTGTATAATTTCGTCTAGAATTCACTACAAGCGCCTGGAATGCCACATCATAACTTGATATTGAAGGAAGGAGCTCCAGTTATATTATTAAAAAATCTTGATTCATCTAAACTGTATAACGGCACATGGTTAGCAATAAAATCTGCGAAAACTAATGTTCTGGAAGCAATTATAATAACTGGAAATTTTAAAGATGAAACTGTGTTAATTCTTCCGATTCCCCTTATTCTTTCTGACATGCTAATTCAGTTCAAGCGTTTTAAATTCCCAATAAAATTAGTTTTTTCATGTCTATAAATAAAGCTCAAAGACAAAGCCTTAAATCTGTTTGACTTAATCTTCAGATAACTTGCTTTTCTCATGACCAGTTGTATGTTGGTTGCTCACGCATTGGAAGTCCTGAAAAAGTCTTCATTTACACGCCTGCTACATTTCACACGCAAAATATTGTTTATATAGAGGTTCTTCAAAACTAATACTTCAAGTACATTTATCAGTGTTCAGATATGCACTGCTTGAAACTGAATTTCAATCATTTCATTAACAGTATATATTACTTATGTCATTTTATATATTGTACATTTAATAGATAAAACAAAAGGAGATTTAACATTTTTTAGATATCCACTATGTATAAAATAATAATTTCAATTCTTACATCATATTTTGAAAGAAGAAGGACTAAAAATAAAAGATTAAACTAAAAAGAGGATTAGAACTACTGGCGAGACCTCGATAAAATAAAGTGCATCTACTGTTCTCACCCTAGGGAGGATGTGGAAAAACCATCATGAATTAATATTTTGTTTAATCAATAAGATAATTATGTATGAGGACGGGATATTCAAATATATAAAATACAACCGGGCAACACCGTGTACTTCCGCTTGTAAACGAATAAATCTGTATATATTAGTATATATTTTTTCTCCTCATTTTCTCTCTTTATTATATATATATATATATATATATATATATATATATATATATAATTTGAGGTTGCTATTTTCCAAAGGTAGGTTAACCAGTGAAATATAACGAGGTTCATACGAGAGTGCTCAATACAGAAGTAGAGCAAGTTACATTTGTCTTTACATAAGCAGTAGTTTGTTGCTACACAGTTATGAACATGTTTCGGTCTACCAGTATTTACCAACTAGAGACCTCATCAGGCAACAACCCTTATTTTCGAAAACGGAATTCAAAATGTTTATTTTTAATTCCGTTTTCGGAAATAAGAGTTGTTGCCTGATGAGGTCTCTAGTTGGTAAATACTGGTAGACCGAAACATGATCATAACTGTGTAGCAACAAACTACTGCCTATGTAAAGACAATATATATATATATATATATATATATATATATATATATATATATATACGTGGCCCCTTCAATAAGTTTCCAAACTTTTTTCGTACAAACTCTGTTATTTATAGTACACACGCGAAACTCTAGTCCCCTTTGAAATAATCTCCCTCGGCTGCAATGTACTTGTTATACCGTTTCAACACTTTCTAGAAAGCCATATGGAAGTCCTCTTGTATGAGCGTGTAAATCGCCCTGCTCACAGCCTCTTTCATTTCCTCAATTGTCTCATGACGACAGCCTCTAAAGTTTTCCTTGAAATTAGGGTATAACCAAGGTCTAGACTGTAGCGGGTGTAAGAAACTGTCTTGATGTCCATCTTGGTTAAATAGTCTGTGACAAGGATGGAATTGTGGACTGATTTATTGTCCTTGTGAAAATGCCACTGACCCGATTTGAAGAATGCTGGCCTCTTCAGACGGTATCTCTTCCTGAACTCTCTTAAAACCCCCACATAGTATTCCTTATTGACTGTCCGTTTAGTTGAAAGTTAGTGCATGTACATCATGCCGGTACTGTAAAAAAAAAAGGGATCATGATAAGTTCCTGAGTGGATTTGCTCTACCTGAGATTCTTGGGTCTGGGAGAACTGACGTGCTTCCACTCTGTTTCTGAGTCATAGCAGTTGGTCCAGCTTTCATCGCAGGTCACCAAAGTATCAAGAACTGCGGGAGCTGAATTGATCAGCTCGACCATCTCCCTGCTGTCATGACAACGCTTTTCTTTCGGATCTTCTCTTAGCATCCTTGGGGGCAGATTTTGGGCAAATCTTCCGCATCTTCAGTTCCTCGTGTCTCTCTAGGCACACAACGATCCTTATTCATGAAATTCTTTATTTTGGCCTATCAGGTGTTCTGACTTCCTTACTCCTCCCACACCTCTCATCATTCCTCACAGACTCCCTGCCTTCCTTAAATCTCTTAAAACTCATGCTTGATTCATGCAAGATGCCCCTAAATAGTCTGAAACACTCTATACGTTTTTATAGCATTTTTCTCTAGTTTAAAACAGAATTTTATAGCATATCGTTCTTCTAAAGTGTCCTCACATCCAAATTGCATACCCTCTGTTACAATCAGGCTTTAGTAGAGCGTCTTCCAATTTCTTCCTGTAGCTGTTCATTTGAATCTAAAATCATAAAAGTTGGTCAGTCAGCTCATAAGATATGTAGCAATAACATACTTAGTTTTCAAGAGTCTAAAACAATTTTAAATGAAAAATATTCTTAATTCAACTGAGTCCTCAACGATAAGAAACGAGTTTCTTAAAGGAGTTGACATAATTATTTACTATAATAATTAAATATCTACAGACACTAGCCTTTCACCCTTTCGGGAATTTTCAGTGCAGGGTGTTGCGATTAATACCAGTCGATAAATTCGAACCCGGCGGCACACGGCATCTCTGGCTTGATTAGCAAGGACCGTATCCATTCGGCTACAGTTAATCGCGTGAAATAACGTTGAAATTAAGCATTTTATTTTTAAATATTTATCTTATGTCAGTCAAAGTGATCTAATCATTATATGATGATCTATGCATTATATATATATATATATATATATATATATATATATATATATATAGTCATCAACATACAGTACTGTTTCACTATATAACATCTTATCAGTGCGGCTAGACAGACAATTACCTCAAACCGAAATCGAAACCCGACCGCCCGTCAAGGGTTTGAACGATTTCGCCAATATATATATATATATATATATATATATATATATATATATATATATATATATATATATATGTCATCAACATACAGTACTGTTTCGCTGTTTCACAGCTCATCAGTGCAGCTAGACAGGCAACTACCTCAAGCCAGGATCGAAACCCGACAGTCAAGGCTTCTAACCATTACGCTAATCGTTGGCTGCTGTGCGAGTCGTGAATTAACAATGTTTTGACGTCGTCCGAAATACCTAAGCTCGATTTGTTTACACAAAGAACATCGCTTATATGCTAATGGTAATTTGTGTATCACTTCTCAATATGCTAAACTCAAGATGAGGAGCATTATAGTCGTCCACATACAGTACTGTTTCGTTGTTTATATATATATATATATATATATATATATATATATATATATATATATATACACCATATTTATAAATGTTTTTTATGTATATTTCTACGTTTACACAGATGTCTGTTATTGCTATTTAGTTAGTTTTAATTAACCATTTTTTACAATTACTATGAGAGATTTCATAATTTTTTTCAATGCATTTGTATATTTATTCCGGGAGACAATTTACTTTATTATCCGCATCAAGTTTTATATAGGGATGAGAAATGAAAAAAGATTTCGTATTTATTCAGTTGATAAACTTTTACATTTAACCTACGTAGGTAAGTATGTTTATATTCATATTTATTTTTTTTATACATAAGAGACTCATAAAGTAATTGACTTATCTTCATAAATTTTGGAATATATACGGTGAGTCACATGAGTACAGATTAATCATTTTACTATTTAGGTGGTGCATGTGTAATATACATTGTATATAAAGTTGGCTATGTGTGCATGCTTATATATTTTTATGTATAGTATTGATCCCTAAACAAATTAGCCGACCATTATAGTATTTTATACATATTCTAGGCGTACAGTTAGGTAGCATTGGCAATATTAAGTTAGAATTAGTTTTATACAAAGTGACAAAGAAAGGAGATGCATTTCTTCGAGAATACCTCTTAAATTTGTAAAATTGTAACGATAGGTATTGGACAGCAACGATAGAGAGAGAGAGAGAGAGAGAGAGAGAGAGAGAGAGAGAGAGAGATTCATGTAGAGAAAACTAGAGGAACTAAGTTTTTGTTTTATCTGTTTAGTTCTGTTTTTTTTTTCATTTTTTTCATTTCTTACCCCTCTCTCTGTCTCTTTGTGTCTCACTTTTCTCTACATTTTCCCTTCTTGATACTCTATCGCACAACCATCTCTTTATTTTTTATTATCCTTTCTCACTATCGTATACTTTCTCATCCACTTACTCCCTCATTGACTTCCTCTCCTTTACGCCACTTTCATATCTCCAATATTAATATAGTTTACTCCGGTAAATCCAAGTAAAAGATTGTATATAATATATAATTGTGCGGTGCCTTAAATAAGTTTCCAAACGTTTTTTCGTATGATCATTTTATTGATAGCACACACATGAAACAGGCCCTGTCGGTGGGGCCTTAGAACACGCCGACTGCCCCCCTGCAGAGGGTAAAAGTCCCTCAATGGGGGTCCTGGATATGACCTTAAACTATATCCAGTGGTGAGGCCCCAGCTTGTGGGCTTTGGGGAGTGTGGAGCCACCCTTTAATTACCATTGCTCCCAGGTCCACTCTGACCCGGAGTGGTAGTACCTGTTAGGGTCCCAACTATGGGTTAAATAGAAACCGACGTGAAAACAACAAATATATTCTAATAAAATTTTTTTTCTTCAATATCTTTGGATTCGGCATTAAATAACCCGAAAAGGGTTGATATGCCGTAAAACAAAAACAACCAACCAACCAACCAACACATGAAACACTATTCCACTTCGAAATAAGCTCATCCTCTAGTTGCAATGGACTTGTTCTGCCGCTCTTACAACTTCTGGAAGGCCACATAGAAGTCCTCTTGTGTGAGCTTTTCAATGACGCTTGTCACAGCCTCTTTCATCTCAATTGTCTCGTAATCAAAGCTTCTAAGTTTTTATTTAAACTTAGGAAATAATCAAATGTCACAGGTGGCAAAGCCTAGGCAATAGGGAGGGTAAGGAACTGTCTTGGTGTCCATTTTGATCATGCCATATTTGGTGTCTTGGTGTCCATTTTGATCATGCCATATTTGGTGTCTTGGTGTCCATTTTGATCATGCCATATTTATTTCTGATCTTCTCTGCGCACCCTTGAGACTAACATCGCGCAAATCTTCCGTATCTTCAGCTACTCGTCAATAATTGTGTACAGTTCCCACACTGTGCATTTATTGTCTCTATCGACACACGACAATGCTTATCCATGAAATTCTTTATTTGGCCAATCAACTCTGATATTCTGACTTCCTTACTATTCCCACACCGCTCATCATCCCCCCACTAATGCCACTCCAAACTTTGACCCGAATTATGCAAGATCGTCCAAAAGTTTGAAGCATTCTACATATTTCTGCGGCATATTTTTTCAAGTTTTAAACAAAATTTTGTTGCATATCGTTCTTGTAAAGTATCCTCACGCCCAAATTACACTTTTGAAATTCACCAACCGTGACAATCAGACTTTAGTAAGGTGTATTCCAATTGCTGATGTAGCTGTTTATATGAACCTGAAAACATAAATGTTGGCCAGTCATCTCCTAAGATGTATAGCAATAGCATACTGAATTTTCAAGAGTCTATGACGATTTTAAATGCCTGTACAGAAACGTCCGGAAACCTACTGAATCTTTTGGTGTCAGCCTGTCTATGGATACCCACCGTAGGGGTGTCTGCGCGAGAAATTTTTGTGTCAGGAGGTGCGCAATTTTCAATCACACCTTCCCAAGTGGCAAGTGGAGTGTATGTTCAGGACGACTGGAAATAAGTGCCGAGATTAGCGGAGAGCACATATAGCGCCTAGAATTCCGAAATGGTCACCCATCTGGTACTAACCAAGCATGATCGTTGCTTAATTTCGGTGATCTGACGAGAACCGGTGTGTCAACGCGTTTTTGCAGATAAGGAAATCGGCCTCTGGATATAGAGGTCAGTTGCGAATATATTGAATAAGCTGTCCCGGATAAAATCACGAGTCACCCTTTGGCAGGGTGTAGCACTCGGCAGCCATCCAAGTCAGGATTATGAATAAACTCGCCTGGCGGGTAGGTGACAAACCGGTATTCCACAATACAATAGTATACTGGCAACCCGCTGCAAAATGCCCGTCCTGAATCTGCATGTCAAGCATACGTTTGCCGCAAAGGATGGTGGCATGCGAAGATGCGTCTCGTAGATAACCAAAAATATTTCGTAACTAGGGCTGACTCAAACCTACAGCTACACGTCCAAGTCTACCCTAACTGTAGCTTTTCCCCCACGAAATCTTGTGGCTACAAGGCGGAAGTGACGGGGGCAGGCTTAGCAAGCTGGTAGCCCTTAGTTTCTAATTAAGCGGTAAAGACAAAAGACCACTTGGAGGCACTTCTGCTTCAAGCTCTGACACACATTGAACTACTCAATCGTCCGCTTGAGAAACCGCAAATACATTCTAATAACACGTTCCATACCGGAAGCAGAAGTCTGTTGGTCTGACCATCGCTTATTAATAAAAACACTTCATATGTCAGTCTAAAGACGCAGAAGCAGTGAAGAGCACATTGCCAAATCCAATCAATGATACCAAAATGAATAGCTCTCACTCTGTGAAACTATGAGCAAGGCTGCCATAGAATGATGTCCACACATTAAAAAACGTCACCAAAACTAGTTTGGTCATAACAACGAGGAAATAATAGATACAATAGAAGACAAAGATTCAGCATGAAGCACACTCATCATCACAACTCAAAACTAATTACTTTTAGTTAAAGACCAGATGTCAAAAAGAGCACCATACATACGTGGGCAAGAAAAGCAGAGGAGATCAGAATTACGCAGACACCTTGAATATGAGAAATGTATTCTTTGACGTTAAATAAATATACGGCCCTATCAGAATCTTTACTGCCTCCCTAAAAGCAGCCAATAACATCACAGAGCTCAAGAAACCTATTGATAGCCTCGAAGAACACGAAATCTATTGATAGCCTCGAAGAACACGAAATATATTGATAGCATTGAAGAACGCGAAACCTATTGATAGCCTCGAAGAACACGAAACCTATTGATAGCCTCGAAGAACACGAAACCTATTTATAGCCTCGAAGAACACGAAACCTATTTATAGCCTCGAAGAACACGAAACCTATTGATAGCTTCGAAGAACACGAAACCTATTGATAGCCTCGAAGAACACGAAACCTATTGATAGCCTTGAAAAACACCAAACCTATTGATAGCCTCGAAGAACACGAAACCTATTGATAGCCTTGAAAAACACCAAACGTATTGATAGCCTCGAAGAACAAACTTTTCATGAGAACACAATAACCATAAGCAGACGAATGAGAAAATGTGGAGCAGTTTACTTATCTCGACAGCGTCCTATAAATAAATGCTACGGATGCGAAAGACATTTATAGCAGAATAAAACCGGCTCATGCATCATATGGAAAACTTCACAATATAGTTTTCAGAAATCAAGGGCTGACACAATCCACCAAGCGCATGACCCATAAAACGATGGTAATCTCAACCGTGCTACAGCACGGTTGAGATTACCATCGTTTTATGGGTCATGCCTGTGAGATCTGGTTACTCTATAGAAGGAACCTGAAAAAATTGGAACATTTTCACTAAGCAAAACTGCGCGATATCTTACGCATAAAGGTGAAAGACTTAATCACGAGCATCGAGGTCCTTCCGGGCTTAGGGATGGAAAGAATAGAAGCCACAATAACAAGATACCGTTTATGTTGGGTCAGTCATCTTGCCTGAGTGCCTGACGACCTCCTTTACTCAAAACTTGTTATTAGAACCAGAGCTGCTTCATACACTAAAACTCCGCTTTAAATATCATCTCAAATCCACCCTTGTAAAAAATAGAAAAAGTGTTTTTAATATGAACACGAACACACACACACACACACACACACACACACACACACACACACACACACACACACACACACACACACACACGAATTATAGGAGAAAAGATTTAAAAAGAAAATACAACTTTCTTATATATAGGTCGTGAAATTGCATTCATCTGCAAAAGATGTAGCTAATTTGCATATTAATTTAAACATTAATTTAAATAAATTCCCTATTGTTTTTTCGGTTTTATTATGGGATGATCATCTTTAGTTAATTATTACGTGTAATTATATTCATGCAGATATTCTACATGATTTATACTTGCGTAATATTTGCGTAAAAAGGTTATAGGAAACATACATCTCTTTCTACATATATTTATGTATGTGTGTATATATTTGTTTAAACATTTTTCCCAACAAAACTCCCCGTCAGTTTTTGGTCTACAAACATGAAACTTAATATATAGCGTATTCGAACTCATGCGAAACTTTATATTTGTGTTTTAACCGGGAAAAAGCGATGCAAAACTGTGAAAATTAAAAAAATGAAATTTGTAAAGTAAAGGTCGAACGACGGCATTACGAATATGCTATAAGTTAATGTTTTAATTTTTAGCTTTACAACAAACATGTCTTCATAGCTGAGGCATTAACGTCAAAGGAAAAATAAATCGTAAGTATCCGTTTAAGTTTCGATTCTCGGTGGTAGCGCGCCAATCATTTTTTTAAAAACTTTTTAAATCATTATTGTATATTGAGTCTAATATAAGCTAATAAATACGACATCTGCAGTAATCAAGATATCATATTTAAGAGTATTTTACGACCAGGCAATGTCAGTCTGCCTGTTAGTATATATATATATATATATATATATATATATATATATATATGTGTGTGTGTGTGTGTGTGTGTGTGTGTGTGTATTTATATATAAATCGAGAGTGAGCAGGTAAATACTAGAGTAATGGTTTGTGTATATGTGTTCATGTGCTTGTTTCTATGTATGTGATATCGTATGTCTGCTCCCTTTTTCTATTCTGTCTATCATATCCCCCTCTCTCTCTCCCTCTCCCTCTCTTTCTCTTCACTCTCTAACTTCTCCTCATATTCACTTTCTCTTTCTAACATCCCAACTCTTTCCCATCTCTTTCTCTGTCATCTCTTCTGTCGCCAGCTTTCTCTTGAAAAGCGCCATTTTCCTTGCGTCGTTTTTATAGTCGCTTGCGCGGGAATCGCCATTGACGTGCGAATGTAATTGAATCCGAGCTGTCTTTTGGACCGCGCCAGGCCGTAAAAGCCGTGCAAGGTATTAATTTGATCCGATCTGATCAGAGAACTGAATTACAAATGGAATCACACATCAATTGAACCTTTCCACTTTCCAGCCTTCTGGGTTTCGCGATCACAAAAGAAAACCACATGTTTTACAACTACAAACTCGAACACTGTTCGCATCATTTTTCTTTTTTCTTTCATCTTGTTTGCAGCATACACTCTGTTCTTTCACTATGGAACAGCAGTGGCTCAGTTAGCAGAGCCGTAGACAACATGCTTTAAGTTCTACTTCAAGAGCATTTATTTATGAAAACCAGATTTCTTTTTAACTACTAAAGAAAAACTTATTATTATAGTTGTCTCTGTGGGGGTATAAGATGTTGGCAAAAAGTTTAAGGTAACTTCAGTCCGAGGTTCAAATCCATACGCTCGATAGTATATCAAGTTAGACTGATGTTCCTCGGTTCATAAAATGTGTATGTAGATATTGAAGAATATTCATTATAAATACGCCAAATTACCGAAAATATTATATCTGAAAGAAGATTGAAACGCATCAGAAATTCGCCGAAAACATTGCAATATTTAACTTGTTTCTTATTAAATGCTAGGAAAAATGTCACAGAAAAAGATTTCGCAGAAACAATAAGAGAAATTTATATACTTCCAACATTTTTCTCATGAACGGACATCTTCTTTCATCACCCACGCTAATCAATACTACAATAATTTGCAACACTCTTAATAAACTAGGAATTTCATTTATATAAACTACACTAGTAACTATGAAACAAACATTAAACACAACAAAGCATTTTTTTAATTTAAAATATCTAAAGCAGGTGTTTTACAATTAGGTGATCTTTTATCAAGGCCCAAACATCACTCGACGATGATGGTTAATGAGTGTACGATGGTCACTAAGACAGTAGAGTAGTGATCGTTAGTTGTGTAAATTGGATAAAATTTGATTAATTAAGAGGACGACTGAACAAAAGCTTGGACTGTTTTAGTTAACTAGAAAGCAGTCCAGCAGAACAGAGTTCCACAGATAAGTAGTTTTAGGAAAAAAGCTTTGTTCGTGGGATTTGTGTTTAGATTACGGCACTGATAGAGAGTAGGGAAGATATTTTATAGCGGTTATAGATAGACGAGTGCTTTTTGTGAAACTTTACGGAGGGGATCATAGATTCAAGTTCATTCAAGCACCTGCCATGAAAATAACGATAGAGCAGAGACAAGCTCACGCCGTCTCTTTTGCAGGAAAGAGGTTGCATGGAGAAGAAAAGGACATCTTGTACTAGGTTTCCAAGCCGGTTGTGAAATAAATTTTTCCAAACCTAAATAAAAAAACACACCTTTAAAATCTTAAGATTCTAAGATTTCTTAAAACCTTCCCTATTTAGTACACAAGCAATCTATTAAAAATAGTTAAATTATGAAGGAAACGATCCACCAGTAAATATTTCATTTCTTCGTAAAAAAAATCCATCATTTTAATCTTTTGTTAATACTTGAAAATAAAGTTATGAATTAGTTCGAAATCTGAAAGGAATTTGAAAGAATTCAGAGAAACAAAGTAATTCCTGGCTTTACAACTCATTAGCACAGCATTAATTATCTACAGATTATTGCAGCGATGGGACAGGGGTTGAAGCTTGGTTTACAGTGTGTGGTCTAATGTAATGCTATTGAATGAAAATTTACAGTAGAATCCTCGGATACGGCATTAAAAATCAGTTACAAAATACAGTACAGTACATAATACAGATGTATACACATGTATACACATGTATACACATGTATATAATCAAATAACATTATAAATAACACCGTAAGGCAAATACCGTAACCAGGGTCCAGAAAAACCTCATATTCCACATCGTTACCTAAAAAAAACGTATCCTAGGGCCCCCGTATCCCGGGATTCTACTGTAATTCAATAATTTTATAAATAGAGATTAAAACAGCATTATATTTCGAATATTTTTAGATAAGGATTGGTAAGTCTTATTATTTGGATTTTTAATCTACTCTTGTTAGGTTGTTAGTTTCTACAGCGTTTCAGCTGCTACAACCTCCGTCTTTCTCGAGGGCCATATTTTCGAATTTAATATAGTTATATCAACCTCATGAACGTATACCACGTTATATTAATTAAAAAAAAAAAAAGAGAATTATTATTACTTTTACATTTCTGAATCTTTGAGAGAAGAATTATTTGGATTCTTCGGGCTACTGTTCTCATCTTAAGTGTTATTTTCACGACGTTTCGGTCAATGTAACTTCCAAACTTTTTCACGTGTATCTTGTCGAACTCGGTAATCTTTCTGCCTATTTGGGAATCTTTCTGTCAAACTCGGAAATCTCACGCAGATTACAGAATTCAGCAGAAAGATTTCCGAGTTAGACAAGATATACCTAAAGAAGTTCGGGGAGTTACATCGACCGAAACGTTGCGAAAATCACACTGAAAATGAGAACAATAGCTTGAAGAATACAAATAATACGGAAGAATAATATAACTGCTGGATTTCGTTCAGTAAGAAATTTCGTATACGTTCTCAAGTCCGACATAAATATACACCTGAAAAAGGCAACCAAGTAAAGAATAGTCGTAACATCGACCGAAATGTTTATGAATATAAAGAATCAAGGTAAGAATAGTAATCGCAACAAAAAAATAGAAAGCAACATTACTTTTATATAATTGTTATCTCTACAATTATATAAATGCAGCTTTGTCTCTGTGTGTGTGAGTTCGTTCCTTATAGACTCCGAAACGGCTGAACAGATTTTCTTTAAAATTTACAGAACTTTTGTGTATAAGCCTGTGAGTGATCTTAGTTCAGTTTTGTGGCAGAATACCCCCGATAATTACCGATAATCGATAATCGAAACCGTTATTTTAATTTATCTATCACCAGTAAAGCCATTTTTCCATGTTGTCGCTAAGCAACAATCATAAAACAATGGGCCGTGAAAATTCTACTATAGATAAGTTGATACCGTGTTTTTTTTTTATTTTTGCATGAGATGGTCTGTAGGTTCTAACTCGCACGTAAATTTCGTAATGCTTTTTTTTTTCGTTAAGTAGAAAGAAGTTTATATAAACTAATTTTATAAAAGAAACAGTTGAGTGCAACGTAGAATAACATATATTTTGGACTAAGTTACTGCATGGAGGCATGTGAAGCTTTCTCTCGAGCGATTTCACGGATTCCGATGACAATGAAAATATAGGAGTGTGAAATATTCGTTGATCATCATTCAATCCCGGGAAACGTCAGGTTTCCCTGCTAGTGACTTATAACTGTTTGATTCAATCAATTATTTTAATTAGCAAACAATACTGTAATATACTAGTACTTGTGGCCTTCGGGACAAGATCACAGTGTGGTGTCTGTTGTTCAGATGCTGCGCTTCAATTTCTTGTTGTCTGTCAGTGGAGGAGAAATCCTTCACGACTGAGACAATTTTTATTTTTGTTCCTTTTCTCCACGTTAAAAAACGACCCTGGTGTCTAACTCTGTCCCGTGGGGAGGCATTGTAAATAGGAACAATATTGTAATAATTGAATCTACATTTCAAATTCATTGTAAAAATAATTAAAAAAAAAAAATTCTATTAAATCATCTAAATCGCCATTGACTTTTCGAAAATTCGTCTGCCGCTTGATTCTATAGGGAGGCTGAGCTTCTATTCCGTTTTGTTTGCCTCTCTTTATTTCAAGGTTAAAGGTCGTTTCTAAGGTTATAGGTCTTTTAATAGACGCAATCTTTCTTGATTAGATAACGGATATTGCATTGGAAAGAATTGTTCACCTGACACACAACGTTACACTCGATGACACTTGAGAAATTTATATATCTCCTCATTCCCTTCCTTTTTCGCATTGTTACTGTTTGTCTTTATTTGTTGTCTCCATTTATTTCTTTCTTTCTATCTTTCTTTCTATCTTTCTTTCTTTCTTTCTTCCTTCTTCTTCATCATCATCATCCATTTTCATTACTTTCTTATTGTATTAATATCTACCAGAAAAAAGGCAAATTCTCACTGAAACGTATGAGCTACAGGAATACTTTAAATAGGGCGTTCAGCGGCGAGATGTCTGTCACATGGTCCTCACTAATCTGCATGTTAATACAGTCGAGGAAGCAAGATATGGAGATGAAATTCCAAAGTCAATGGAAAACACTTTCAAGGTAGAAGACTCGGGAAACCTCCATAGCAGAGGTTGAAGTTTTACTGTTTGTCGAGTAAGTCGAATGAACACTAGAAATATAAGTTCGTCGGAACACATTCCATTAAAGTAGAGGGTATCCAAAAAGTCACTACTGACTTTTAAACTTAAATAAATTCTGTATTTTTCATGATATCTTTCTGTAATTTTAATACAATCTGATTGGCAAATTTAAACAAATAATGCAAAATTCAAACAATCTTTATTTATATGAGATAATTTCTTTTAAATGCTGTCCATTTTCAGCTTCGCATATTTGTGCCCTTTCCAAAACATTATTCATGACAGATTGCGGAATGTCTGTATTGTAATTTAACTCCCTTATTTTGTTCTGCGAGCTGGCAGACCTTGAAGGGTCAAACCAAAAACCCTGCAAAAATTGAAGGAAAACATCAGGAACGAAATAAGGGGATTAAATCGCAATCCAGAGATTCCGCAATTTGTTATGAATAATGCTTTGGAAAAAGCGCAAATATGTGAAGCTGAAAATGGGCAACATTTATAAGACATTATTTTTCATGAATAAAGATTGTTTGGATTTTGCATTTTTTAAAAAATCTGTCTTAGTCAGTTTGTGTAAAAATTACAGAAAGAAATCATCAAAAATAAAGAATCCCTTCAATGACTTTTTGGACAGGCCGAATCTGTAAACGGATGCAGAATTGTGGTGATATGGGAGTTATCCAATAGAGAGAGAATAGTGGTTGATGCACCAGCAGATATGTGGCAACAATATTCCATGTATAGGCAAATCGTGGCTTTGTATTTTTCTTGCACGGTAGAGGGAGCATACTGTCTTTGTAACAGCCATGGCAGTGCTTTAATATTACGTATCAATGTTAGGCCGAGGAGCTTGAATGATGGATTTTGAGCTGTTTGGGTTTATTCGATACTAGAAGGGAGACTCGACGTTGCTCGGCAATGAATGATGATCAACAAATGTTTCATTCTCCCATATTTTATTGTCATCAAAATCGCTAAAATCGCCCATTTTTCAATCCTTAGTCCACAATACATTATAGTCTACATTGCACTGTAGAGAATCTACTGTTGATTTCATAAAATTATTTTATATAACATTTTGAATTAAAGTTCAAAATGCAAATATCAAGTATCATGTTTGAATTGTGCTCTAAACAGAAACATTCATCTCGAGCGCGCCCCTGTCATATCAAAGAACTTACTGTTGATTTTATATGCCGGGTCCTCTGCTTGTGCGCTAATAAAACTTTTCGAATGCACTGGTGATGTTAGACTGTATAAATTCTATTCAAATTTAACATTTGATCAAAATCGCCTATTCCTTCTTTTATCAGATTTTTTTTTCGATTATCGATACATATCGAAGACATTCTGATACAAAACCTATCTAAAAATATTTCCAGGCACATAAAATACATTTGTGTAAAATTTAAAAAAAATCCGTTTAGGAGCCGATAGAAAATTAACTCTCTCACACACACACACACACACACACACACACACACACACACACACACACACACACACACACACACACACACACACACGCGCGTGCGCGCACACACACATGCGCACACATACATACACAAACACAAACACAAACACACACACAAACACACACATACACACACAAACACAAACACACACACACACGCACACACACAAACACACACACAAACACACACACACGCACACACACAAACACACACAAACACACACACACAAACACACACACATACACACACACAAACACACACGCACACACACACAAACACACACAAACACACACACAAACACACACAAACACAAACAAACACAAACAAACACACACAAAAACACACACACATACACACACACAAACACACACACAAACACACAAACACACACACAAACACACACATACACACACACAAACACAAACAAACACAAACAAACACACACAAACACAAACACACATACACACACACAAACACACACACAAACACACAAACACACACACAAACACACACATACACACACATAAACGCAAAGGTTCTTTTATATAACGGTAAATAGATTTTATTCCATCTATGAAGCTTATCAGTCACATATTTCAACTTGATGTGATGCATATTTCATACATAGCCAATGTGAATGTCTGCATTGAACGAGAATATAATTGATAGAAACAGTGGATAGCTTCACTGTTTATGAACTACACTTTCTCTCAAAATATGTATGTGCATTACCTCGTATCAATTCAAAACACCCACTTCATCAAATCTCTCTCTCTATATATATATATATATATATATATATGTAACTGTTGGTTCGTTCGGAGTTGATTGTCTAAAAAAACACTGGACGGATGGCTTCCACGTTTTGGTATAATATGTTTACTATATCTATGTGTGTTTTTATATATTCCTTTTTAATTATAACATTATACTTAATTTTTCTATGATAAATAGGTGGATTTCTTTGTACCGAGAGGCCATTTTTTATTTAGGGACAATTATTTATTACCGCTTCCTGCCACGTGACCAGTGTTACAATTTAGCGGTTTTCCTGCTAGATCTGGAGATTTCGTTTACAATCTAGCGGGAAATTCTAGAAAATCTGGAGGTATTTGGCACCCAGACACCCGCATTAGATTGCTTGAAAATACTTTAAAACATAAAATAAACTCATTCATGTAAGTAAAAAAAAGTAGCATTTATTGCCTTTGGTAACAATTATTTATTGATTATTTGTTTTGTTTTTTACCTTTTTTTCGACTAACCATTCTTAAATCTCACTATAAAATCGATTTTTCCAAGTACATTTTAGGTGGGGGGGGCATTCCAATCTCCCCGAAGGGGTTTGTATTACTGTACACATAGATTCGAAAAAGTTGTCAAAAAACAAATATATAACAAATAAATGTTATCAAAGGCAAGATAAGTTACTTTTCTGCCAAACTGGCTAGCGATTTTCTGGAAATTTCTTTCTCCTGATCTCGCGGTTTGTTTTTTAAATCTCAGTTGACAACATTGCATCACTAAAAAAACACCACAGGCTTAATGTAAACAGAATGTGTTTACAATATCGGTAAATTTTCAATGGGTTTAATTACATGATTATTGATAATGCAACCATGTGATTGAACTTTAATTTAAATTAACCACACGTGGTCGCAAAATGAATGCCGACACTCAAAGTGTATACACATTTTGACTCCTCCCTTTACTTAAAAATTCACCAAAAATCAGGAAATTAACGAATGTTAATGAAAATTGCAGTATTTTTCAAATAATGATCGCAGAATATAATGAACTAATTATTTTTACTTAACTCTTGGTGAAAATGTTTTATTTTGTTTAAACAAAAAATACCTTTACTAAAGTTATGGTTTTCAGTAGTAAATAAAAAACGCAAGAATTTATTTTTGCTTTTTTTAAAGCATCGTAATTTGTAACAATAAAAAAATAATTTTTAAAGTAACATTACGAAAAAAGGCCCTTAAGTCCGTATTAATGCATTCGATATAACTCGAAGAAAAATGAATTATCGGATACTATTCAGGAAATTAAAGATTCAATTAGATTCCTATTTCAGTCACCTAAATTATTTAGGGTGAAATGAGTTTAGGAATTTATAGCCAAACCTAAATATTTTTTTCGGTAAATATCCAGATACGCTACTACAGAAAACCGACCACTCTAATTTGTTTGGGGGATGTGATGTTGGGGCGCGCGCGCCAACATCACATCCGCTCCCCCCCGCTCGTGCCCCCAATGTACAAAGTAAAATCTTCGGCAAAATGTTAAATGGTGTTCTAATTGGTAAATGTCGGTGCGTTACTTACGGAAAATTTGAAAATTCGATGTTCCAGGTAAAAAAAACAAACAGATAAATTACCCCCCCCCTCTACTCCAACTTGGTGTGCTTTCCTTTTCTTATTTTATTTCTTTTTCAGCTAATTTTAAATTTTCCACCCAAAAAGTGCTATAATGTATTTTTGAAAATTAGAAAATTCTATGTCCTGGAAAAAAATCCCCTACCCCAACATAGTTTGCTTGGTGAAGCCGTCGTTTATGCTACAGCGTGCATGCGGGAAAGATGTTTATGTTACAGCGTGCATGTGGAAAGAAGTTCGTGGGTTCAGGGGTAAATACCATGCAAACGGTAAATTTGCCCCAAGTTTAACTATCAGATTCGTTGTCAGCGATCTCAATTACCTATAAAAAAACAAATTAGAGTGGTCGGTGTTCTGTAGTAGCGTATCTGGATATTTACCTTTTTTTCTTGCTTAAAAAAATAGCATTAATAAAGTAAGTTAGGTAAACTGACTTTTTCGTTTAAAAATGGAATTATTTCCCTTTCCTTATTAACTTTAAAAAAAAGATTTTTTTAAAAAAATATTTTGTGTTTTATATACATAAAGTACAATTGTTGAATGTTACCGTTTTGATTATATTCGTTTGGGGGGCACAATTAAAAAAATAAGAAAGATTAAAATGAAGCAAAATTTAAGTTTCCGTTCCATTTTTACAAAAACCGTAAAACAGTGCATACTCAGCAAGTTTTATCGTAATTTATAAGCATATTGAAACACTAAATCAACATTTTATTTATTTTTTTGCATAATTAATGATGGAAGTATTTTTCTGTTTATTTTCTTAACATCTGTTAAAAAAAATAATTTGTACATTCCCTTGAAAAAAAGAATCACACTTTTCTCTACTTTCACATGTGTTCCATTTTAACAAACTGAGCCACAGCAACGCGTGGCCGGGTACAGCTAGTATATATATATATATATATATATGTATGTGTGTGTGTGTGTGTGTATATATATACATATATATGCATATATATTTACATGTATATATACATATATATACATATATACATACACATATATACTTATACATTATATATATATATATATATATATATATATATATATATATATAAACACTTTCCTCCAGGTAATTTACTACACAAGATTTTTAACAGAAATACCATAAAAGTGAGTTACAGCTGTTGCGACAACTTAGAAAGAATTATAAAAAAGCATCACAATAAGATGTTAATGAAATCTAATGTTGCAACAGTTAATGATCCTAAAGTAGTTAACAATTGTAATTGTAAATTTCCTACGACCTGTCCAGTAAACAAAACGTGCCAAGAACCTTCTGTAGTGTATCTAGCTAAAATATTCCCAGAAGAAAACCCTAATGATGAAAAATTTTATATTGGGAGTACAAAATTAACGTTCAAAGGAAGATACTACGGGCATAAAAGATTGATGAACAACCTAACTTACGAAAAAGATACTTCCTTATCTATACACTATTGGAAGCTAATTAGAGAAAACAAAACGTCTAGAATACATTGGAAAATAATAAAAAAGGCTAAAGCAAGTTACTCTTTGCAGTCACCTTGTTTCTTATGCCTGCATGAGAAAATGGAGATTACTAATTTTAAAGGCCGTGACAAACTTTTAAATATAAAACAAGAATCGGCCATCTCCTGCAAGCATTTTCAGATACATACGCTTAAAAAAATTATAAAACGCCTAAGTTTGTAAATAATATTTTTTATAGTTTTTCCAGTTTCCCCCGCCCCTTTTATCCTTTTCCCATAATTAATTTTATTCTATACTGAAACTATTCTAAACGTTAATTATTTTAAACATTTGTATTTTAACATCAAGTAATCATACCCTATACCTAATAAGTTAAATTTTTAAGTAAAGATATTTTTTTATTTTATTTATCTTTAATCGTAATGGTGCTATCTTACCATAATTATACTTTTCATAATCGTTTAACGTAGGTTTTAATGGTCACCTCATCGAGCCTAATTTATTTTATTCTTATACTTTAATCACCTATTTTTATACGTAATTTTTGAAACGTTAGAATTTACAAAAGTAATATTATACGGACACTAATTTATTTACACGTTAACCATTTATTTTATACGTAAGTTTTTTTTTAAACGTTAGCATTTACAATGAATAATATAACTGACATTATTTCGTTAATTATTCATTACATCGTAAACTTTTTTCAAAAAACGTAAACTATTTTATTTTAAACGTTAGTGGCCTAATGAATTATTCACATAACTATATATTTTAACTGATTAATATTAATGTTAATATATAATTATACTAATGATGTACATATTACAGTTGAATACAGCCGTTCCCTTTTTTTAAAACTTGGGTTCCTATTCTACACAACTTACCTACGGAACTAAGAATTTACTGATAATATTGAAACTCTACTTGAAACTCTTGACGCACTATAAATTAAAGAAAATAATAAAAAAATAAAAAAATTGATATAATTAACATAATGGATGATCACATTTTAATGTATATACTTTCTCTTTAGGTCCTGTCTCCCCCTTTTACACTTAAATATGATGTAGTCCTAGTTATAAATAGGCAATGTTTGAGTTGAAACAGTTAGAGTTGTCCTTGGCCTGACGAAGCGATTCCCTTACTGGGTTTTCGCTGAAACATGTATGCTTATGTGTAGCCATTTGTTTGTAAACTAAATTCACTTATTTTGGCTCTGTCTAAACATTGAGCACTCTTTTGAGTGACACACTTATATATTTTTGTTTTAAACAAACAAATAATTACTACCAATACAATATATATATATATATATATATATATATATATATATATATATATATATAAATTTAGCAACATTGCACGTTCTTCCTTTGAGTAGATAAGAACACTCTCGTTTTCTTACTATATTTAAATTAGGAAACATATAAGGGTTATTTCTTTTGCATTTGAAATGTATCTGTCACAAAGGTGGAAAGAGGCGATTCGATGTTCGAATCGTTTAACCAGTAGTACAGATATACCACCCATACTTATACTTGTTGCCTAACATGAAGCATCTATTGGTATTAAAAATATTTATTTATTAAAAACTAGCCCGGGTGCCCGGCGTTGTCCGGGTGTTCCGAAGTGTGTGTTGAGCAAAAAAAAAAAAAAAACAAAAACGTGGTAGTAAGCAGGCAGCTTCGAACCCGTACTGCGAAGGAGGAAAAGAACGTGAAAAGAAAACCGTGACGTCTTTGTCGTTGTGTCCATCGCCAAACTATGTGGCGAAGATTTAAATTAAGGCTAGACAATCGAAAAGAGGGGATGACTTTCGAAAATATCGGCGAAAAAAAAAAGCGACCCCTCCCTGTAGAATAGTGCCCAGTTGAGAGTGAAGGAAATAATGTTTTTAACCAATTTTTTATATTTGTCGTCCGAAGGATCGAGTTTCAAAACGATGACGATCTCGTGAAAATCCGTCGCCTCTGTCGAAAGTTTTAGGCATACATACATACATACATACATACATACATACATACATTTAAACAAACAAGTGAGATTTATATTATAGATAATCATATCTCTCTAAATATATATTTAAATAAAATAACCAAGAAATCTTAATTGCAATAAAACAGGTTACGAATATGTTTATCTTATTATTTTATATATAAACGGCTATATGTCTATCTGTCTGTTGGTCTGTCTGTCTCCATATTTTCAAACTATATCTCCTCCGAAATGAAAAATCACAGAGCAGCGCTCGCGGCCTCAAATAATTAGATTTTTTACCGGCGGTTATTTTATGGGTCTTTAGCTGGTCAAAAATGGGTCAAATTTGAAAAAGTCGTTATACATTTTTTTACGTTTATCTTAGTTTATTTTTAATTTTTTAATTTGTAATCGGTTTACATGCGCGTTACGTTGGTACAGTGGTAACGTCACCAGCTTTGAATGTTACATTTTCCGTTTCGATTCTAACTAATGGTACATAACTACTTTTTTTACTTTTGAAATCACGACTCTATAATCATATATACGAAATCCAGACAAATTAAAATATCATACTTAAGCGTATTTTACGCCCGGGCAAAGCTGCCCCCTCGCTAGTTTATTATATTTAAAGGCAATATTAAACAAACAAAAACGTGAAAATTGGTCAGGATCGCCAAATTGACTAAAACCGTCGTTTCTTTGACATGCCATGACGTAGATAAAAAAACAATTGCTCGGGTAAGTTAATATTCGTGATCCTCAAATATTTATAGGCTATAAGACTAATTGACACAAGTTTAACAAATTTGGCTTGAAGCACCCTCAACATTCACACAAAAAAAAAATACTGAACTAGTCTCTCTATTTAAAGCTAGGTATGTTTATATATTTGTACGTATATCTGCACCCCTAAACAGATTAACGGATTATTATGAACTAATAGGACTCATGTTACGGATTGGAAAATATATTTAATCATCAAATATGTTTTAATAAAGCTGATATTTTTTCTGGATAACATAAAAAAATAGTTTTTTCAACAGAAAAACTAATAACATGCAACAAATATGAGTTATATTGCAATTTCTATGAAAATAATGTCCATTGTATTTTAAATGTAGAACTGACACTAATGAGATAAATTAATAAGTGCTAGTAAATATTCAGAAAGTAATATTATGATACATAGTTCAATACAAAATAAAATCACATTGTAAGATATAACCTTTTATTTTATTCCTTCATTCTAGCACCTTTTGTCAGACGGTGTTCTTTTTTTTCATGTTTTTTTCGAATGTTCTTTCTTTTACGTAACATTTCGCTGACTTCTTTCTTCAGTGAAGAGCCACTGCACATCGAAAATGAGGGTCTATTTAAGAGATGTCACTCTTATACTCTTGTCCAGGGTTGGCAGACTGGCATTTTAAAGCCAGATTTAGCGAAATTGGTCTTTTGAAGCAGTTTGTCTTTAAAATATTGTATTTGTTTTTTGTTTTTTTTTCAAAGCGTAACTTACGGACTGACTAAGGAAGGAAGAAGAAAAATAAATAGATTTTGAAACACGGTTTCGTATTCTTCTCTTTTAGTCTTTACTTAATGTTTTCTTGCTTTCATTCTTACGTTTTTTTTTTTTTTTTTTTTTTTACTTTACTTAATGTTTTCTTTTTTATTGTTTCGTATTTTACATTTTCATTTCTCTCTGTACTTAATGATTGCTAGTGACCGGCAATCGCTCGAAAACTGCTTTTTCTAAAGCTATTAAAATCTATTAAAATCGGATTTTAATCTTCGATATCGAAGGCACTCTGTGAATTTTTTAAAATTTTTGTTTTTCTACACTCGTTGACCCTCCTACCACAAAATGAGTGCTTAAAAGATCACTTGGATTTTAAAGGGTCCAACAGGGCACAAATGAGGAAGGGGGCATGAAGTCCTTCAAAATATATTTCTGCAACGAATATTAAAAAAAAAGATCTTACACGCATATAAAGTGCATTCTTTACTTATTAATCGGTGAAAATTTTATATTGATTAGATAATTACTTGATTTTTGGTAGATTTTTAAAGACAGACTCTGTTACGAAAACCAAAAACACCCCATAAATTTGGCGGCCACTAATGATTGCTATTTTTCATTGTTTCGTATTATTCTTTGCTTTCTTCATGACTTAATTTTTGCTTTCTTTCGTTGTTTCGTATTTTCCTTTCTCTCCTTCTTTAATCACTATTCAATTTCCCAGCGCATCTTTTGTTTGCGCGCAGCCATGTTTCAATTGTAGAAGAATAGCAAATAATTGTGCACATCTTTTCACGTAAATCACCCTTGTCAACTTTCGCAGCTTACAATTCAATTTTCAAACTGCTTCCATCTAGCGTCTTTCCCGTCTCGCCCGCCATCTTTTATTTTTCCGTCGCCTCCTCCACTCCCGCGCCACCTCCACCTCACCTACCCACGTAAACATTGTAACTGACACAATTGACGCCCCGTATATCTCAACCAGAACACCTTTCACCGTATCAAGATTCAACTCCGTCAAATGGCGCGATCCTCATTATCACTTTTGACCTCGACAACCTCTCGTCCGGTTAATCTTACTGTTTCGCCATTTTCCCTGCTGCCCATTCTTTCGCTATGTATAACGCGCATTTAACTCATCCTCCCATTTCTCTATCTTTTTTATTTTTATTTTTTTTATCAGCTTCTCACACTTTCTTCCTTTCTTATTTGCTTCCTTTCTCTCATATTCTTTCATATTTCTCAAATTTGTTATTTTTTTAAAATTCTCATTCTGTTGCTCTATTCCCCAGGATTTTTACATTGTCTGCTTCTACTTTCTCTTTCCCTCCTCTATCTTTCTTCCTAATCCCCATGCGTTTCACCCGCTTACTCTCTCTTTCTCGTTCTGTTATACCTTCTTCCTTTTGGCTGTTGACTCCTCTTTCACTCCTCCTTTTCCCTCCCACTTTACGTCTCCGTTAACCTCCTAATATATCCTTTTCGTCATCACTCTCTTGATCTATTATATTTGTTCTATATTCATTTCTCTTTCTTTCATTATATTCCCCCTTCTCCTCCTCCTCCCCCTCTCTCTCTCTCTCTCTCTCTCTTTCTCTCTACTGCCCCTTTGTACCCACTCGTAATTTCGGTTGTTCTTTCTTTATTTCTGCCTCTTCACCCATTTGTCTTTTCTTCGATCTTCGTGTACATTTCCTATTCTTTCTTTCGTTATTCATTCCTCTTCATTTCTTTTTCATCGCCATTCATTTATATCATCCTTTCCCTCTTCCTTTTTGTCATTTGCTTTCTACCTGACTACAACCTGGATGTCTTCAAGTCCAACGTAAACAAATTCCTAATGAACCGCCCCCTTACTTCAATAAATCTCCACACTAACCTACTGTACTTGCAATAATCCTTATCCCTGAGTGGCTTCCGGACCTTGATAAGTGGTGACCACCGTGTAAAAAAAAAAGAAAATTCCTCCTTTTTTTTTCTATCTGTCCTTTCTTTTTTCTCTTCTTTATCTCTTTCTTCCACTGTCGCTTAATTTCTTTTTATTTTCGTTCTTTGTTTTTCTCTCTTAATTTTCTTTATCTTTTCTTTCTTTCACAACTTCTGTAGTTTACCGGCCGGCCTATTTTAAAATGTAATCTTTTTTGTATCAAATTGTCAAGTAAAATACAGAATAGTTAACCAAACCTTCTAACAAACCCCTCTATCCATGTTTATGATGGGTAATAATAACATTAGCATTTCAACATGGTGTGTAAACTGTACGAGTACATTTCTTTCTTTTAGCATTCCATCACATTTCTCGAGACATTTTATTGTTGCATTACAGCTCCTGTTTTCTAGACGGTGATAGATGATTCGGTGTCTCCGACAGATATTATGTATAATGATATATAATATGTATTGTTATATTATTTATTATTAATATTTTATATGAAAATAAATCGAGCAATATGAGCAATTCTTACTTTTATTTTTTTTTTAAATGTGTAAAATTTATTTCTGTAATTGTTAACTTTCTTTTTTATGTGAAACTTCCTAGAGAGTAAATAAACATTTTTTTTCCAGAAAATTTTTACGCCAAACTACTACTACTACTACTACTACTACTACTACTACTACTACTACTACTACTACTACTACTACTACAATTAATTAATAATAATAAGAAGAAATCAAATGATAATAATAATAATAATAATAATACAAATTAGCATAATAAAAATAATAATTCGTTTAAGAATGTGATAATAAGAATACCAATAATAATAATAATAATAATAATAATAATATAAATTAGCATAATAAAATATTAATAATTCGTCTAAGAATGTCATAATAATAATAATGATAATAAGAAAAACAACAACAACAACAACAACAACAACAGCAATAATAATAATAATAATAATAATAATAATAATTTATCTACGAATGTGATAAATTTATTCAGTTAAAGTATCAGTTGGAAGATGTTTCGTCGTTGACACCGCATCATCTATCACCGTCTAAAAAACAGGGGAAGTAATGCAATATTGAAATGTCTCGAGAAATATGCCGGAATGTCTTATTCACATTTATTTTTTTGTCCGGCTGCCCCCCCCCCAACATTTTTACTCTGTATTTTTCTCTATCTTCCCTTTCTCTCTTTTCCCTCTAATTCTATATTGTTCTATACTCAAGCAACCCTTCTTTCTTCATATCTTGTCATTTCTCCCCTCTTCTTGTTAAATATATGTTTCGCTTATTCCTTTCCATTGTCTATCACCCCCCCCTCTCTCTCTCTCTCTCTCTCTTTTGTTCTCTGTCGCTCTCTGTATTTTTCGCTTTCAGTTCTCTACATTCAAAATTTCTTTCTTTTATAGTTAATCTCCCTTTTTCCCTCCCGAATTATTCATATATTTTTGCTCCTCTCTTTTTTCTTTTTGTTATTGTAGCTTACTCCAATCCATTTATCACTAAAACTCTCTCACTTTCTACATTTCTTTCTATTTTTATCTCTTTTTTTCTTTGCCTTTTCCTTTTCTCTCGCATTATTTCCTTCTATCCTTCGGACTTTCTCTGCCAGCATTACTCGCATCATAGCTGAGGGCACAACTCAAAAAGGAAAGTTTTCAATATCCGGTAAATGCTAGAAGAACTCCACTTCCGGCCCGCCATAATTCAGCTTTGTCAAGCAAAATCAAACTTTTGATTGAGTGCAGAAATATTATTTTTATGTTTCAAACTCCGCCGCCTGCCCACACCGCTTCACGTCTCTCACATAAACCAACCCTGCTACCCAGCACTGGCATCAAATCGACCAATTAGAAACAGAAGCGGCTAAGAATACCAACGAACACTTCTTTCTGACGTGGAAATGATCAATTGGTTTAGAAGAGAGGATGAATATGACGTCAACAGTAACCGTGAATATTCGGCCAATCGATAAAAGGCTGGACAGTTTTCACTGTCCTGTTCATTACACGTTCACAAATTTAAGAGAAGAAAAAGAGAAAAAAAAACGAGATAAAAAAAAAAAAGAAATGCTATACGCTTCGATAAATCGAGTGAAATTGTCGTCTCTTCATCGCTTATATACCACGAAGGAAGCGTGCATATTTCGCAGGCTGATAGTGTGACATAGACAACCTTTTCGTTTTTGAGTTGTCTGCCCGAATTAGATTTGTGGTTGAACATTTCCGGACATTATGGGACAGAGATTAGAATTGATAGGTTGGCTCCTGGAAAAAAGATGATTATATATATATATATATATATATATATATATATATATATATATATATATATATATATATATATTATTAGGTGGACATGTGAAAATTCCACAGCGGACTCTTTCTTATGTAATATAGTGATGTTAGCATTCTGTGGATGTTCAGCGTAAATGGAGACGCCCTGATTATTTGTAGCTCTTTTGTTAAAACTTCAAAAGTATTTATCTAAGCTAGCAAGGACACCTGGTCGTAAAATACGCTTAAATATGATATTTTAATGTATGCAATTTCGTATATATTATTATAAAGTCAATTTTCTATTGATTCTTATCTATAATATAAAGCTGAATGTGTGTGTGCGCGTGTGTGTGTGTGTCTGGTCACGCATAGGCTCCTATATGATGAGTATTTTAAAAAACTGATTGCATATAATGATAGAAGATGTATCGAGACACAGGAATGCGTATGTTTGATCTGGCAGAAGGGTGGTTCATTAAAATTGTGGGGTGTGCGTTCGCGCCTGGTCCACAAAGTATGGAAATAAAAAATAAAAAATAAAACGTTTACAAGTGTTTTTGATATAGATGTACATAAGAATACTTTGATAAGTATGTTTTAACTTAAATAGGGATGGTATAATAAAATTGTGGGGTCTGCGTTCGCGCCTGGCCTCCATAGAATGGAAATAGGCAAAAACTTTAATAAAGACTTTTCATATCTATCTGCGTAAGTAAACTTTGATAATTATGTTTCAGTTTGAAGAAATATGGTATAATAAAATTATGGGGTGTCCGTTCGCACCTGACCTCCATAGAATGGAAATATGTCACAAAGTGTAACAAATTTTTTTTAATATAGATCCACAGAATATTGTGATAAGTTTTTCAGTGTGAACAGGCATGGTATAATAAATTATGGGGTTTATCTATTTTATTTTTACTTTCATCATATTTTGCTTTGGTTTTGATACATATATATGTATATATTGTAAATCGAATTGTTTCGTTAGTAGTCGGAACATCTAACTTTAAAACTAGTACGCTTAAGTAAGGGAACTTATAACGTTTGTGTCTATTTACATGTGTACTGTGTTTGGGAGGGATGCACGTGTCGGTGGTACTTTGGTTAAATGTCAGGGCTCTCTGGTCTATCACATCGATTTTCCTAATAGTTTTGAGAAGAATATGCATCCACCTGACTCTCTTGCAGTTAAAGATACAACCGTAGACCAATGGAATAATCTTGCAAAGCTTGGTGTTACAATTTGTCTAGGAGAATGAAAACATCCGATATAAAACCTGCGACCAGGAGTACCTGTCACGTGGTACATTTTTGCCCCTTTAATAATTTAAAGCGTGATGTGTTTCTTACAGTGGAATTTTCATCTAAAACAAGCTGTGGCAATTACAAGATTAAAGATTGAGGGACTGCCACTTAAAAAGAAGATAAAAAAAAGACTTTGTAGTCTTGTGGGGAAGGTCCTTTTCTATTCTCTACAACCTCTTTCCAACGTTATTTTCATGGAAAGTGCTCGTCTGAGCTCCAATCAACGTTGTCCAGTCTCGCCAAACTTCTACGAAAAACACACCTTTATCTGAAACTACTATCAATAATTTCCTCTGCTCTTTATCTGTGCCTAAAACTTAACGTCGATTCCATGGGCAAAGCTTCTTTCATAGAACGACACGCCTGTCGAACACTGTTCTGTTTGCCTGGTTTCTAGCTGACTACAATTTGGTAGTCTTCAAGTTCAACGTAAACAAATTCTTGATTAACAGTCCCTTCAAGTAATCCAATTTACCAAATTTCAGCTACTAATGATTACTACGATATTATACCATTGATTAATTGTGCACATCTTTATACTCGAATTGCATCCGGGTTTGATAATTGGTGATTCCTATGTAAAAAAAAAGAGTAAAAGAATAAAGAAAAGGATACTGGTATTCAGTTTCCAGTGTCAATAATGGTGAGTATTTGTTTGCTTAATGTTTTGTTTTAGTTATGATTGAAGATATTTGAAAGAATTCAAATTTTTGTAGTATGTGTTTTGTCCTTGCAAAGTGAGACTAGACTCGATAAAACGTGTAAATCTAGTATCATGTGCATATTGCAGGTTTTATAAATTATAATTATGAGGTGAGACCATTTTTGTGTACTGTTGTACAAGTAGATATTTTCTTAAAGATCGCTAGGTTTCACTGATGTATGCTTTATTGTAATGATGAGTTTATGACATTGTTGTGCTAATAGATTATTTGTTACAGACTCACTAGGTTTCACCGATATAAACCGTATTGTAATCATTACAAAATATTGTTCAGATGCCGGTGATCGGTATTTTTGTGTTTTTTAGAATATGTTTGAAAATAAATGGGGTAGTTCTGAAGCCATGTTTGGTAGTTTATGCATAAGTTAGTGACACGGGTGATAAGTCTGAATTTGGATGACATGATATTGGATTGTGTTTTTGTATTGCAGAAAAGGTAGCCTGTCTTTTTCTTTGCGTTAAGAATGGAGTGTATTTTATTTTGAAACATTTGTGGCGTTGCTATGATGTCATATTCGTTTGCAAGTTGCTACAGATATAGTCTCATTATCAGGCCAGTTAAAGAGTAATAGTGCATATATTCGTGAGTGTTGGGTGGTTTTCATGCTAAACGAAACAAATGAGGTTGCCATCAATATATCTGAGTATGTAGTATTTTGCAATAAAAGTCAAATTTCAAAATATTGCAGAGATACGAAAGCTAGTACAGCACTCATGGTTTGGCTTTGTATGTGTGAGTTAAATCGTTACTTATAATATTCATTATTTTACTTGAAAAAGATGTAGAAAAATGCTTTATTTTTGCCGATGATGTTTTTTTTTGGCGGAAATGGAAGTTGAAAAAATGGTTTTGTGCTATTGTTTAGTAAGAAAATATAAGCATTTTTTATAGGTATGTTTGTACATAGAGAGATATAATACTATTCATAAACAATAATTAAATAATCATACGGTGCGGTAAACAGCTCACATAGATAGGTAACCATAATCGACCACAGATAAGTTTCAACACAAATATGCTTCAGCGGAAATATAGCTATAGAGAAAGAGAAGGGTATTTTAGGGAAAACCCAAGAGCTGAATACACACACACACACACACACACACACACACACACACACACACACACACACACACATATATATATATATATCATTAGTGTCTAAAGTGATAATTACTGTCGGTCGAAGAATTCGAACCAAGTTATAAAGTCATTCTGCAGTCTGATATTTTAACCCCAGTTCACAAATAATTAACACTGGAGGGGAAAGAGAATTTAATTCTATATATAATGTTTAGATAAGAGATTAAATACAAAAAGCTAATAACAGTATTAAACAGCAAACTGCAGAACACTGTATTACATTAAAATTGACAGCTTACTATAACTATCTTAAACAGGCTGAATCTTAGTTGACGCAGGTAGATAATAATATTTTTATAAAAATTATCAATTATATATATATATATATATGTGTGTGTGTGTGTGTGTGTGTGTATAGCTCTCTCTTTATATGTTGTTTTAATTTTAATAAAATAAAATACGCAAAAAGTGCGTTTGAAAGCCAAATACAACGTAATATTAGGAAAATAAATAAATATTTTACTCGTTTGAAATTTATCACCAATATATTTCAGAGGTATACTCCATCTTCAGTGTGTTGTTTTATTTCTTTTTTTTCCTTTTCTTCTTCCTTGTCATATTGTAAATTTGGAGAAAGAAGTCTGTTTGTAAAGAGCCGCCTGTTGTTTCTAGGTGTTGTATTCTGAAATGTTTGAACTGTGCGTAGGCAACGCGAGAATAACGTCAAGAATGAGAGTTCATATAGAAACGTTGTTTTAATTTGAATAAAATAAAATACGCACTTGATGCGTATTTTATTTTATTCAAATTAAAACAACGTTTCCAAAGGTCAAATCGTTGACCTTTGACCCCTTGACAGTAAAATTTCTGGCCGAAAACCGATTAAAAAGATTTTCCCG
>NC_136500.1:92598313-92648313 GCF_053919585.1 Euprymna scolopes | reverse complement strand
GATGATTAGAACTGGGTAGAATTTAAGTATTTGAGAGAACAGTTCGGTAAGGACTTGTTAATAGTGAACTTAAAAACAACCATGTTGTAGTTAGTTGGGAAGCAGCTCCGTTGTATTATGCTCCACAAAATTGTAGTTCTTAAAAAGAAACTGTGGTCATGGAATTTCCGTTTAGTTTTTAGTTGGCGGAGAGGAAAATAATTTATAGTGGTAGTCGTTAGACGAGTTTTTGTTGTGAATGTTTCACAGGGGGAATCTATTCATAGGAGCTCAGTCGAGCAACTACTAGAAAAATAATGATAGAATATATATATAAAAAAAAACAAGCGATCTCACATCTGTGAGAAAGAAGCTATAGGGAAAATAATAAGGCAATCCCCACGATATTTCGAAGACAGCTTTGTACCCTGTCGAGACAGGAAAAGGTGCTCTGTAGTATCTCTCCAGGCGTGGTAGCAGTTCAACGCATTAGGACGTATTTTAATCATAAAGGTAGAAAATTACGCTAGAAGTGAATGTTAGAATAAGACAAGGCATGCCCGTGAACCATTAGTTGCACTCACTTCCACTATTTGTTCGACTGATTTTATTCGAACATTCTTCAACTGTGGTATATCTTAAAAAAAAAATATTTTCACATAATTACGGGGTGGAACGATAAATTTGTCGCTTTAAAGAAAACAACACTAGAGTTCTTATTTAAAACTTTTATTGAAAAAATAAATTCAGGTTATTTGATTATATAGTAGAGCTGACATCTATTCAATGTAGCCACCTTCAGCCTCAATCACCGCCTTGATACGTGTCCAGAACTGGGAGCATGCATTTCCCACAAGCGCTGGATGGCAGCGATCAGAATGGCTTTGGTGTTATGGGAGGTCATGTTGACGATGTTTTCGAAGTATGACCAAACGAAGTAGCCCAGCGGGTTCAGGTCGGCGAAGGATGAGACCAGTGAGAGAAGAGTACAAAGTCATAGCACTCCTTCTGAAGCAAAGCCTAGGTTTCTTTGGACTTGTCGGCCGGTGCAGAGTTCTGCTGCCACACTCAGGGTCTACACGAGACCAGCTGATTGCGCTTGGTAACCACCAGACTCTTCAGCACATTCAGGTACACTTTGGTTTTGACTTTCAAACTGATATCGAAGATGTGAGGTGCCATGATATTGCCTTCACGTTAAACCACACCAAAAATCATAACATTTGTCGGAAACTCTCAAGTGTTGACCCGCCCAGGTTTGCGCTTTAAGGGTGCTGGCAAAGGTCCTGTTGTTATAACTTGGATCGTTAGGGAGCATGAGTTGTACGTTGTTGGTTGGTTGTTTTTGTTTTACGGCATATCACCCTTTTTAGGTTATTTAATGCTGAATTCAGTGATTTTGAAGAAAAATTTTAATTATTTTTTACATGGAGGTCACCACTTATCAAGGCCCAGAAGCCACTCAGGGATAAGGGTTATTGTGTGTACAGTAATCAATGGGGCAGTGCCGTTAGTATTGGAGATTTGATAAAGTGTCATTACTTAAGGGGCGGTTCATCAGGAATTTGTTTATGTTGGACTCGAACACATCCAAGTTGTAGTCAGGAGGGAAACAGGCAAGTGGCAGAGAGTTCCACAGGCGTGCAGTTCTAAGAAAGAAGCTTTGTTCATGGAATCTACATTTTGATTTAGGCACAGGTAAAGAGTGGGGAAAATTATTGACAGTGGTTTCAGCTAGACGGGTGTTTTTCGTGAAAGATTGGCGAGGGGGGACCAGAGATTGGAGCTCAGACGAGCACTTTCGATGGAAATAACGATAAAACAAAGATAGGTTCGCAACGTCTCTTCTGTAGGAGAGAGGCTGCAGGGAAGAGAAAAGGGCACCCCCCCACTAAGCCACGAAGTCTATTTTGTATTAGCAGCTCCTGCCAAGATGTGGCAGCAGTACTCCATTCTTTGACGTATTTGGCTTTTATATAGATAGAGAATTACATCATTAGTGAGATATCTTCTGGAGCGGTAGAAGGATCCCACCATCTTCCCAGCGACCTTGGCAATAGACTTGATGTACGTGTTCCATTTCAGATCAGGAGTAAAGGTCAAATCCAGAAGCTTATCAAAACATGGAGCCTCTCCTAGACAAGAGCCATCCATTTCAATTAATGCCAGATGGGGATCAGAGCGTTGATGATGTAAAGATAGAAGCTTGGTTTTAGATGCATTAAAGGTAATCAGCCACCTCTTCCTCCATTGTACCGCCCGCTGAAAATCAGAGGAGAGAAAATCAGAGAGAACATTGCCATTTACGGCCTTTGATGTGTTGCCATAGATGGTCGTGTCATCAGCATAGATGTCAACGAATGATTTAAGTATGTGTTTTGGGAGATCATTGATGTAGATCAAGAAGAGAGTTGGCCCCAGGATGGACCCCTGGAGGACTCCAGCCTCTGATTTCTGTCCATCAACCACTAACTACTTTTATGAACCTGTCAGAGAGAAATGATTTAATGACTGAGAAAACATTTCCAGTTATACCGTAGCTGGAAATCTTGTGAAGTAGACCCTTATGCCATACCTTATCGAAGCCTTTGATATATCAAGAGCAATTGCCCTAGAAATGAAGCCTTTTTCGAGAGATTCACTAATCCTATGAGACATAACCGTTAGCACATCTGCGGTGGATTTTGCAGAACGGAAACCATATTGTGTGTCACTAAGAAAGTTATTTCTGCTGAGGTGGTTGACTACTTCTCTATTTAATATGGATTCCAGCAACTTACTCATGCCACACACACAACGTATTGGTCTGTATTGAGAGGGAGATGACTTGTCACCTGAATTCTTAAATACAGGGCATACTGATAAGATTTTCCAGGGTGTTGGAAAGCACTTCTCCTTAAGGCAACGCTTAAACAATTTTGTAAATATGGGAGCAAGTTCTGGTTGAAGCTTTTTTAACACTATGATTGGAATACCGTCAGGGCCAGTTGCTTTACGGGAATCAAGGTTCTTGATTAGCTTGGCGACCTCACGCACAGATATTTGTATGTTACCTAGAATATATTTGTTTTTTTTTTCAAGTCGGTTTCTATTTAACCCATAGTTGGGATCCTAACAGGTAATACCATTCCGGGTCAGAGTGGACCTGTGAGCAATAGCAATTGAGGGGTGGCTCTACACTCCCCCAAACCCGCAAGCTGGGGCCTCACCATCGGATATAGTTTAAGGTCATATCCAGGACATTGAGTTGTACAGCGGCGAATCTTCGATTTTGCTCATTAAACATTGTGATGATTGAAGACTCCTATCGCCCTTGGGATTTGTATACAATCGGCCAATTAGTATGTCTGTAACAACAACAACAACAACAACAACAACAACAAACAGAAATACTAAGCTTCTAATACGAAACTATTAAATACAGGAATAGATCAACTATTGTTTTCAATTCAGGAGATTTGTAAGAGATTTTGGGAGCACCTTCAGGAACACTTCATATAACTGCCAATTTCCAAGCCGCCTTCTCCGGGAATTTGGAGACTATCAGAATTGCACAAATTTGGGGATGAAGCACATTTTGCATGCCAAGCGAATCATAGGTTAAAGGCCATGATTCAGCAGTACTAGAGATCAGAAAACAAATAAATAAAATATCAGATTTGGTGCTAAAAGAATCGACTCAGGATAATACAATTAATTAGAAAGTAACTAAATGAATTTGTTCGTGGTTTGTGTACATGCTATGTAAATCGGCTGTAGAACCGTGGTTATACGATGACACCGTGATCGGGGTGATTTATGGGTGACTGGTTAGAGAAAGAGAAAGATAAAGAGAGAGAGAGAGAGAAGGAGACAGAGAAGGAGAGAGGCAAAGTGAAAGAGAGAGAAAGGGGGTAAAATACTATATGGTATCCTTTGTTATTTTCTTCTTTTTATATCTTCCTTTGCTTGTCTTTTCGTCTCTTTCACTTTGAGCCCACACTCTCTACCTTTCTCCTCATCGTTTTCTTGGCTGAGGATCAATATGATTATCACCGGAAACCGCAATATCCCCTCACCAAAACTACCGATGTAAATATCCATTTATATCGCATCAACTACCCCCTCCACTTTCAACTCCCACTTACTGACCCTCTATCTCGATTCGCATACTTCAACCCTTTTATATAATTTCGGATGTCGTCCTTCATGCGCGTTGTTTTTTTTTTATTGCACCGTGTACAGCATCGAATGACACCAATTCGGACCGGAAGTGTAGTATCCCATGACCTTTTCTTTTCACTATACTTCCGCTTGGGTGGACAGCCACCAATTGGGCTGTAGTTTATTTTGACGCATTGCTGTTGTTATTATTATTATTATTATTATTATTATTATTATTATTATTATTATTATTGTTATTATTATGATTATTATTATTATTATTAATTGAAATTGTATGTTTTATTATCTAATATTGTTTTCTGTAGACTTTTTAGATTGCCTTAGTGTTTTTACCTAATATTTACGCGAAATAGATACCCATACAAACAGTTTATGTGAAACGCCCAGTGGATTTTTATTTATCTTAACGAAAATGAATGGCACACTCTTGAATAGCCGATAGATTTCACTTTATTAAGATTTTTGCCTAATATTTATTACCCCCCCCCAAGCGGTCGAGTTTCGTTCCTGGCTTGAAAAAGTTGCCTGTTTAGCGACACTGAAGACAAGTGATACAGCGAAAGGCATATCTGTGAATTACTAAGGCAAGAGAGGCTAGGGCAATAGCTCTAGATATATCTAAAGCCTTTGACAGAGTTTGACACGATGGTCGTCTAATAAAAATTAAATCATATGATATTACCGGATGAATACTTAACATAATAAGATTTTCGTAGATAAAAGAAAACTCCAGGTTGTCCTCGATGGTCGTACGTCAAAGCAACATGATATAAATGCAGGTGTGCAACAAGGGTCGATCCTTAGACATTTATTATTTCTGATATTCATAAATGATTCCCCTGATAAAATTGTCTCTGAGATGGGTAAATATTCTGATGACACCACGCACTATAACAAACTCGAGGGGAAAACGAGTGAGCACATATGTAAGGAAAAGGCTAGACCTATAGTTTCTGGTGGAATGGGGTCGTAAATGGATAAGGGCATTAAATGCTGTAAATACTAAGCTTCTTTCCTTTAATAATTGCAAGAAACTTTCTCGGCCACTGATTTCCATGAATAATGGTAAACTACCTGAAAATTTTTCGTTGTGGCTTAACATTCACAGACAACATGAATTGGAAACAGATATATTGAGGCCATTGCCAAGGTTACTGCGGCAAGGTGGGCTCTCTTTATCATACTTGATAGTTACTCACATAGAAGAGAATCCTGCAGCTCTACAAAGTTATTATTCGCCCATGCATAGAGCATTATTACCACACCAGGGCTGGTGCATCTGCCAATAGTCCCTCGCCCCTTCTTGTTTTTTTTTTCTTTACTTATGTTCACTCCTTACAAAGCATATCGCCACTTGGACGTAACGGGCTACTATTTGGGGCCATGTATAGGAAAAATTAACAGGGTATTTGTTTATGTTACATTTAAACTTCTGCATATCAGTACAGCGAGGAAAGCAGGCAGCAGGAAGGGAATTCCAAAGTCTAGTTGTCCGAGGGAAGAGACTATCAGAATGGAAAGCTTTCTGTCATCTAGGGACCTCATCAGTGAAGTGGTGAAATCTTATTGCTAAGCGGGTTTGTCGGGATATGTACGTCGAGGGGGTACAAGTGAAACAAGTTCATCAGAACACATTCCATTAAAATATTTGTAAAACAGGAACAGTGATGCAACATTGCGACGATAAGAGAAGGGCTGGAGCTTGGTTCATAAAGTCGACCGATTAGATTGACAACCCTTTTCGGGACTTTATCTAATTGTAGATGCACCAGCCCATATGTGAAAATAACAAAATTTAAAAAAAAGCAAACAAACACTGTTCTTTTTTAAGTTTTATTCAACAGCACCCTTTAGTCATATTTTATCTTTCAATTAATAATAGGTCATTGTAGGAGAAAGTCGCTTTTTTTTTTTTTTAAAATATATTAGTATTTTCTTCACAAATATCTTTAAAAAAAGATTAAAAATAATTAGTCGGGAAAGAAAAAAAAGGGAAAGGAAGGAAAACGTACAACACTAAATCCCGCTCGAAACTAAAATTCGAAATTAAATTTTACTTTAATAAAAGTGTCTTCAAAAAGTATGACCATCTTTTACTTGAAATCCCACTCGAAACTGGAGCACTACACACTTGAAACCACCGGACTAACACATAAATTCTCGTCTCTTCACCATAACACCAAAATGATGAAAAAGAAAAAGAAATTCACGAACCGGACTTTCCACCCTGATGAGGCTATGTATTAGCGAAATATAGGACTTACAAAAAAAAAAAAAAAGCAATAAACAATGATTTTATCATTGTTTTTTACACTTCAAAGTTTTCAAAAATTTCTCAATTAAATTTTACTTTTAAAAAGTGTCTTCAAAAAGTGTGACCATCTTTTACTATATATATATATATATATATATATATATATATATATATATATATATATATATATATATACAAATATATATGTACATACACATACATATATAAGGACTATTTTGTAACTACTCTGTGCTTTCATTTAACAATTTAATGAACAAAAGATGCTTTAAACTTTGAATTTAACTAAAAAATACAGTAAAAAAAAATAGCATCTCACCTTCCCTGCATAAGTACCACTATTTCTTTTAAAAACATGATTTTAGTAAATAAACAATTTATGAGCAATGTTAAAACTCATTTCATAAATTATTTACGTGGTTGAAATAGGAACTTCACTTATTAATTTGGTGCAAATAAGTTTTAATGAAAAGAAAACGAAGCCTATATCGCGGTTCTTTCATTTCACTTATTTTTATACTAAGTGTGGATTATTTATTTAAATAAGTAAAACTGACACTTACTTACAAATTCAAACATGGTAGTGTTTGAATATATAATGACACAGATACTTTCTCTTCATTTTGTAATAACACCATGATCCTGATAAAGGCAGTTCACGTCGAAATAATTGATTTAGACAAATAAGCATTCATTTATTTAAATCTTTGCGCTGTCTGGCTTTGAAAAGTTTTATATCTTCGTATTTCAATTTAATATATATATATATATATATATATATATATATATATATATATATATGTGTGTGTGTGTGTGTGTGTATGTATATATATATATATATATATATATATATATATATATATATATATATATATATAGTCTTGGAAGTTTTTTAAACTTTAAAACTATATAAAAATCTTATTTGATTTTTATATTTTTTATCATTCGTTAGAAAACTATTTAGCCAGTTAGTCATTTAATCACCTGCAATCAATGCATTAACTTGTTCTCTCGAATTCACAATAGTTCTAGTGTTAATTGAGGGAGATCGTCAGTTTTTTTTGCATATATATATATATATATATACATATATATACATATATATATATATATATATATATATAAGAACAAATCGTTAATAAAACTTGTTAAAAACACTTTGAAAAAGAGTTAAAACATATTTAATTTTAAAAAGGAAACACTAAATAAGTGGATAGTCCTTAATCCGCGGAGTTTCGATATATATATATATATATATATGTAAAAATAACAAAAATAATCTGATGATCTCCCTCAATTAACATTAGGACTATTGTGAATTCGACAGAGCAATTTAATATATATATATATATATATATATATATATATATATATATATATATATATATATATATATATATATATACGTGATTTTAAGATGTAGGGATAATAATAAACAAGTGAAATGCATTCCTTCAGAATATGTATAAAATTAATTTATAAAGTTCCACAAAAGACTGACTTTTATAAAAAGAAAAATTAGAACAACGGCCATTAATGAAATCATGTTAGTAGTAGCTAAAATATGTAAAAAGTATGTAAAAATCTACTATTATCGGCAGTCTGACTGTTTGACAAATTTTGCTTGCTAGGGCTTCTGATATGACGTCATTTTTCAGTGCAAGGTCCTGAATCTATCGTAGGTCAAGTCTGGAATGGTGTCTGATGAGAGCTTAGGTTGCCGGCACCACATGAGACCCTAGACATCGTTGTCTCTCTAGCAATTCTTGAATCAGTTTGTCTTGACAGGGGGAGGGCAAACGATCCGATGGGCTTACGGTTTTTCCTTTTATCTAGCCGTTTATATAGGATTCGACTTGTGGCGACATCTTTGCCCCCTCGTCAGCAACAGAGTCAGCAATAAAGCCTGGCCACGCAATAACATCAGTAGAAACCCAGAAGCAAACAAACTATGCCAGTTTTGTGTTCAAACCGATCGCCGTGAAGAGTAGTGAAGCTATAGGTGTTGCACTCCACGATTTCCTCAGGGGTTTTGCTCTGTTAATGATGCTCTAATGCGGGAGCCATCGTGAATTGATTTGCCTTTATGAGCGCCTCTCGACTGTCACTATTTATGGTAACGCAATTAATCTGTCTCGGCTTGTCAAGCAAGCGGTATATCGGATGAAACATCTTGATATTTGCGTATTGGTTTTGAGAGAGGACATTATATTTTTATTTTTATTTCATTTTTATTTAATTATTTGGATTATTATCCTCATCTTCTAGTTGTTGTTTTCACGACGTTTCGACCAATTATTCATCTGACCTTCGTCAGGTTAACCGAGACGAGATAGGAATGTCGAATTCTACAACTACATCCACAACTTACTGCCTTAAATAGACGTTGTAATATAACCACGGTTTGGTCAACTAAACCTCTGACAGGCTTTGGATGGGATCGAAACCGCTACCTCTAGACAATACTCCTCCAGAATCGCGTGATCAAATAAGGATAATAGTACACATATGAGGATAATAATCCAAAGATCGGGATAATAGTCCAAATAATTAAATAAAAAATTATACAATTTATTCTAAAAATAATCCAAATGAATTAAATGCCATTGTATTTGTTGAATATCAATTTTTTTGTAATTTATTGAATAAATTTATTTTTTGAATAAGAATAAGGATTATTTTGCAAACCTGTGTTTGCCTTTCGTTTTTAATATTTGTTCTTGTTCGAGTTTTTTTTCTATTTTTCTTTTCTTCTGTTTCATATTTATCTCCCTTTGCGATTTTTCTCTTTCTTTCTATTTTTGTTTCTATTTTGTTTCTATTTTGTTTCTATTTTTGTTTCTATTTTCTTTTTATTTGTCTCTTCTTGTCGCATTTCCATATTCCTTTCATTGGCTCCCCATTTTCGTTGGCTTTTTTAAAAAAATGTTCGCTTATATTTTTTATTTAATTTGAATTTGCACATTTTTATTTCTATTTATGAAACATCCGTTCTCTATACCTTTCTTTCTTTAAAGATATGTAATCCCTTTCTATTTTTTAATATCTTCCTCATCGCCTTTTCAATAATACCTTTTCAATAATACCTTTTTAGTAATACCTTTTAAATAATACCTTTTAAATAATACCTTTTCAATAATACCTTTTTAGTAATACCTTTTAAATAATACCTTTTCAGTAATACCTTTTCAATAAAACCTTTTTAGTAATACCTTTTAAATAATACCTTTTAAATAATACCTTTTCAAAAATACCCTTTTCAATAATACCTTTTCAGTAGTACCTTTTACATAATCCCTTTTCAAAAATACCTTTTCAATAATACCTTTTAAGTAGTACCTTTTAAATAATACCATTTCAATAATAACATTTCAATAATAACATTTCAATAATATATTTCAATAATACCTTTTAAATAATACCTTTTCAATAATACCTTTTCAATAATACCTTTTTAGTAATACCTTTTGAATAATACCTTTTACATAATACAGTTTCAGTAATATCTTCAAAATAATACCTTTTCAATAATACCTTTTTAATAATACCTTTTCAGTACTATTTTTAAAATAATACATTTTAAAAAATACAATTTTCAATAATACCTTTTAAATAATACCTTTTCAATACTATCTTTTACATAATACCTTTTCAGTAATGCCTTTTAAAAATACCTTTAAAATAATACATTTTAAATAATACCTTTTCAATAATACCTTTTCAGTAATACCGTTTAAACAATACCTGTTCAGTAATATCGTTGAAATAATACCTTTTCAATAATACCTTTTCAATAATACCTTTTCAAAAAGCCCTTTTAAATAATATCTTTTCAATACTACCTTTTAAATAATACCTTTTCAGTAATACCTTTTAAATAATACCTTTTTAGTAATATTTTTTCAATAATATCTTTTCAGTAATACCTTTTCAATAATACCTTTTTAGTAATACCTTTTAAATAATACCTTTTCGATAATACCTTTTAAATAATACCTTTAAAGAAATACCTTTTAAATAATACCTTTTCAATAATACCTTTTACATTATACCTTTCAGTAATACCTTTTAAATAATACCTTTTAAATAATACCTTTTCAATAACACCTTTTCAGTAATACCTTTTAAATAATACCTTTCCAATAATACCTTTTCAATGATACCTTTCAGTAATAACTTTTAAATAATACCTTTTAAATCGCCTTTTAAATAACACCTTTTCAGTAATACCTTTTAAATAGTACGTTTTCAATAATACCTTTTAAATAATCCCTTTCAAAATAATACATTTTCAATAATACCTTTTTAGTAATACCTTTTAAATAACACCTTTTCAATAATACCTTTTAAATAATACCTTTTCAACAATACCTTTTTAATAATACTTTTTCAATAATACCTTTTAAATAATACCTGTTCAATAATACCTTTTCAAAAATACCTTTTCAGTAATACCTTTTAAGTAATACCTTTTAAATAATACCTTTTAAATAATACCTTTTAAATAATACCTTCAAAATAATACATTTTCAATAATACCTTTTCAGTAATACCTTTTAAATAACGCCTTTTCAATAATACCTTTTCAATAATACCTTTTTAATAATACTTTTTCAATAATACCTTTTAAATAATACCTGTTCAACAATACCTTTTCAAAAATACCTTTTCAGTAATACCTTTTCAATAACACCTTTTAAATAAGAAATCAGTCTCCTTTTTATTTATTCCCGTTTCTATTAAAATATTACTCATTTGTATTTATTCCCATTCGTTTGCAAAGTTTTATTAAACCGTAATTCCCTAGTCTCTTTCTCAAACACAATCAAACCAGACACCATAAATGCATATTTCAAGACCAAGATCGAAGTGTAGTATCTGTTCTAATGCTGCATGAAAAATTTTTGTTTTCGGCTAGTAGAGAAATCCTTCATTACTGAGACAATTTTTATTTTTGTTCATTAAAAAAAACGACCTTGGTGTCTAACTCTTCCCTCGTGGGGAGGCAAAGTAAATAGGTACATATTTCCAAATATAAGAAACCTGAAGCATAAAACCATTTTTTACAAAATTACTGAATTCAGTATTAAACATCCTGAAAAAATGGCGGATATGCCGTAAAACAAAACAAGCAAACGTCTCTCTTCACCTTCTTTCTTTCTGTCTTTCTTACTCTCTCTCTCTTCCCCTTCTTTCTTTCTTTCTTTCTTACTCTCTCTCTCTTCCCCTTCTTTCTTTCTTTCTTTCTTGCTCTCTCTCTCTCTTCCCCTTCTTTCTTTCTTTCTTTCTTTCTTGCTCTCTCTCTCTCTTCCCCTTCTTTCTTTCTTTCTTTCTTTCTTGCTCTCTCTCTCTTCCCCTTCTTTCTTTCTTTCTTTCTTTCTTACTCTCTCTCTCTTCCCCTTCTTTCTTTCTTTCTTTCTTTCTTTCTTTCTTTCTTACTCTCTCTCTCTTCCCCTTCTTTCTTTCTTTCTTTCTTTCTTTCTTTCTTGCTCTCTCTCTCTTCCCTTTCTTTCTTACTCTCTCTCTCATCTCCATTATTCTGCAATAATATCTATTCATTTAATTTGTTCCTCTTTACTTTTACAAACGTCCTTCTTTGTTATCTACGACTATTTGTCGGTGCGTGCTTACGCGTGCAAAGTCTTGATTGTTTGTCAAGCGAGCGCCGCGTAAACGATATTTGCCGGGCCAGGTGCAAAGGTGCCGCCGGTGTTTGCCGATGCATCTTCGAGTAGGCAAGCAAATTTGGCCATCACTTCGATTATAACTTTATGGCCGGCGCCTGGCATGAAAGCGATCAAACTGAACAGCTCGATAGGTCGGGCCGCGTTTGTGTGCAAAGAACGTCTGTGTACCTTGGCAAGGGACAGACAATGGAATAAGTTGCTTATTAAAGTAATACACAGCCGAGTAACAGTGTAATTAGAGAGAGGCCGCTGAAAGTCTGGCAAAGGTCGGCATGAATGGGGGGAATGACGTGGAGGCGGGAGACGCCATATTTTATGAGAGATTCAATATTGAGAAAAAGCGACAGACCGGAATTGAGCCGAGGCAGAAAGAGATGGCGATTTATCACCCAGCGCCTGTCAAAGCCAGCATCGGCGACCTGTTAGCACCGTCAATTCGATTGGGCGTCAGCGCTTTTCAAAATCGGAGCTTGTCGATTTTCGGAGGGTGAAGTAGGGTGGGGATAGCCTTTTTAAGACGGATAATCGCCGGAGCGCGAACGACGGGCTAAAGGGTTCAGGTCGGACGAAAGGGCCCAACCTTATCGTATTCAAGTGCCAATTTCACATAACCGCTCGCGCTAATGTGCACAGGATTGGCGAAGTATTAAATATACAAGATTGTACTATTCTGTATACTTGCAGGGCTACCCTGCGTTGCTTGGGCAGAGAAATAACACGACAGAAGTGTTTGAAACAGTGTGTGTTACACCTGTCAATAATTTCGGTTACTCTCTATCAATGCCTAAAATTAAGCGAAAATTCCATAAATCTCGAAATCTATCAGAGGACATGCCAAGGATAACACGAGCATGGCACGGAAGAGAAGTAAACACACACACCAACACACACACACACACACACACACACACACACACACACACACACACACACACACACTTCTTGAAGGAGAAGCTTTTACGATTTGAATTCGAAAGACTTTAACTTTAATGAACAATTATGTTTATTAAAAAAATCTTGCATTTGTCTGGTCTTAAAAGAAAACCTTAAATTTAAATTACCATGTAAGCAGTGCTTCTTAAAAAATGGACTTCCTATATATTTTCACGCATACGCTGTATCGGACTACAACCTCAACCAAGAATTGCATCTTAAAAGACCTTTATATATATATATATATATATATATATATATATATATATATATATATATATATATATATTCATTGACACATGTTTCGTCGTCTACGACTCATCAGAGAGACCGTAGATGACGAAACACGTGTCAGTAGATAATTATATTTTAACAATAGATATGTCGCTCCGCATTTGGGGGTACCATATTAGTCAAAGGGGAAATTATTCCCAACTCGCATTATGGTCAACGTGCACTTTCGGATAAATAATTGAATTGAAGTCATTCATAAAGTATCGCAAACAAAAATAAATAACATCTCTCTCTCTCTCTCTCTCTCTCTCTATATATATATATATATATATATATATATATATATACTGTTTATTTGTTTTACACAAGCATTAATATGTCGCTACATATTCATGAGCATATCTCGGTAAGACAGTTACAAGTAATTCGGATTACAAAAAAAAAAACTTAAGTATTTTATAAGCAATATCACCTAAAGAGGGCTCTAGTTACTTGTAATTTACTGCGTGAAAGAAGCCCATGAATGTGAACCGACATATTGATGCTAGTGTAAAACAAATAAAAAGTATAGTTTGCCCTACTTCGGTATAGAGCACCAATTAAAACCTCTTTACCTTTGAAAAATATTAACCTGGAATTTATATATATATACTAGCAGTTCAGTCCGGCTTTGCTCGGGCACTATGTACTGTTCAAAACTTGATGTGCATATGTATAAATATATATTAAAAAGTTTAACTCATGTCCAGGTAACTTCCATCTAAAATTTCAACTGTTTAGACCCAAAATTCGTGGAGGAGGTTGGTAGAGTCTACAAAGGTCAGCTCTTTCAACTTTGACCTCTTAGCTGCTTAATTTTCGCCCAAAAACCGATTAAAAAGCTTGCTGAATACCCTTTATGTAAAATTTCAAATGTTTAGACTCAAAATTGGCTGAATAGTTTGCTAGACACCGCAAAAGTTAAATCTTTTGAGCTTTGACTCCTTGGAAGTCAAATTTTCGGTCAAAAAGCGATTAATTTTGACTCTTAATATTTATTGTTTTGGGTTCTACTCAAATTAAAAAAATTGATCCATGTCCAAGTAACCTACATCTAAAATTTCAATCGGCGAAGGATTTTGGTAGAGTTTTCGAAAGTCAAATAGTTGAACAGCCAAATTTCTGAGTGAAAACTGATTAAAAAGATTTTCCTTAATCTCAATACACCTCATGTCAAATCTGGAGTCTGTAGACTGAAAATTGACAATGTAGTTTAGTAGAGAAATGTACACACACAGGCAATTTTACGTATATATATATATATATATATATATATATATATATATATATATATATATATATATTCACACTGAGGAAGATCGAAGGATCGGTCGAAAATTATGTGCTTTTGAAGGAAACATTCTTGTTTTTTTTTCAAAAGACTTTTTGTATTCCTACACGTCAACACACAGGAAATATATATAGAGGAGATATAAACATTTATATATTTTTCGTATTGATTTTCCTTCATATATATATATATATATATATATATATATATATATATATATATATATATAGTAATTTATAAAATATATATGGCGACTAAGCTACACTGAATATTCTGCGTTTCATCCACTGTAGGATTCGTCAGGCTTATGCGCGAATTTTTTGATTGCTTCTTGTTTTTATATATGTTGAGGATTTCTAGTTAGCCAATCAGCTTTCTAGTATCCACCGCGCTCCCTCCTATCAGCCAATGGGCATGCATTTTATCGAACAAAGGATCTGTTTTAGAACTAGGTTTGTGGTTTAAGGTAGATTTTTTCCCTCCTTTTTATATATGTATATATATATATATTTTTATATATATATGAATATACCTATGTGTACACACACACATGCACACACACATATATATACATATATACATATATGTGTGATCGTTTATGTATATTCATGTTTATTTAATTTATTTATTTGTTTGTTTTCTATTGTTATTGTTAGTTTTAAAGCTATTTTGTATCGCTATATATATATATATATATATATATATATATATATATATATATATAAATCTGAACGTCTATGTGTGCGTGTGTGTCTGGTCACGAATAGGCTTCTATATGGTTTACTATTTAAAAAAAGAACTGATTACATATAACGATAGAAGAAGTATCGAGTATCGAGGATCAGGAATAGGTATGTTTGATCTGGCAGAACGGTGGTTCATAAAAATTGTGGGGTCTGCGTTCGCGCCTGGCCCCCAAAGTATGGAAACAAAAAATTAAAAAAAAAACGTTTACAAGTGTTTTTGATATAGATGTACATAAGAATACTTTGATAAGTATGTTTCAACTTAAATAGGGATGGTATAATAAAATTGTGGGGTCTGCGTTCTCGCCTGTATTCCATGAAAATATGGCACAAACTTTAACAAAGACTTTTCATATCTATTTGCGTAAGTATACTTTGATAATTATGTTTCAGTTTGAAGAAATATGGTATAATAAAATTATTGGGTGTTTGTTCGCGCCTTACCTCCATAGAATGTAAATATATTACAAAGTTTAACAAGGTTTTTTAAAAGGGGTGAGGGTCCACAATAACACCTTAACATTAATCTTAATTCACGTTAGTTTTTATTTATTTTTTTTTAGTTTAATCATATTGTGTCGAATAAATTCACCTCATAAATTCACGTTGTTATTAAAGTGAAAGCAAAAAAAAAAAGTCGGAACTTTAGACAATTCTCGACACAAATTTTGCATAACTCTGTTTTTTTCCTTCTCCCCTTGCACGTGGCACTCTTCGAAAATAGATAAATAGATAAATAATAAAAAATAAGAACGTTACTCGTTATCGTGTCAAAAGAAGGAAAAATCCTGCTCACGTGATTACGTGTCTTTTTAAAAACATTTACATAACATTTTTATTTATATATCTGTTTAAGCTTTTTTTATCAGTGTACTAGAAGGAATTCAGTTGATTACAACCATTTCTGCGTTTTCTTTACATTACAATAGTATAACCTGAATCTGACGGCGCAATACTACACCGTTCAATACTGTAAAACTGAAACGAAGTTGTTCTGCTTGAAAAAGGCGCCATTTTCTTCTTATTCATATTTATATCGATTCTTTGCTTTAAAAAACTAAAGTAATTACGGGTTTACTTTTTTAATATCCCATTTTGCTGTTTCGGATTATTTTACTAAAGTAAGTAAAGCTTCATTATTTTTCAAAACTGTTTTTGTTTCTTTGTTTTTCGATATTTCGTCGATATTATTTAGTAAGAGTGTGTAGCAGAAAAGCCAACAAACGACTACCCGAAAAAATAAATGTACAAGAAATAAACGTTACCATAGTCAATAAAAGTTAAGTTCACGTTTTTTTTGTTTTGAAATAGTTTTTAATGCTCTTTACCTGAAATAATTCCAGCGAACCGAAATTAAAACGAAATTTGAGGCGATAACTACTTAAATGAATTTTTATATAAACTACACATGCCATAATCGAATATTCCTCAAGGACAAAATAACGGAAAACATTAAAATATGCTTATAAATATTCCTTACGTTGACGGAACTCTCTTAAATTGTTAACACAGAATATATATATATATATATATATATATATATATATATATATATATATATATATATATATATATATGATTATTTTTTTTTTGGAAAAGTGCTCAATTAAAATCCCAAAATATTATATTTTGTATTTTGTGTACAGAAAGTTGTTAGATGAGAGAAGTCATTGGTACCGTTGATTTCAAGCCCGATAATTAGGATCGTTTAAGATATCCATATCAAGCTCTCTTCAGCCAATACTCAAGCTCTGAGGGGATGGGTATTGGCTGAAGAGAGCTTGCTATGGATATCTTTAACGGTCCTAATTATCGGGCTTGAAATCGACAGTATCAATGACTTCTCTTATCTAACAACTTTCTGTGCACAAAATACAATATATATGTATATATATATATATATATATATATATATATATATATATATTCTTTTAAGTTTGGGTTTCGGTTTCGATTCAAGCTGACACCCCCAAGTCATATGGATATATATATATTTTTTTGAAATCACAACTTTATAATATAAAGGGATTGTTAGAAAATTGACTCTATAATAATATAGGTGAAATCGGCGTTGTTAAAATATCACATTTAAACGTATTTTATAACCAGGCTACGCCGGGCCTCCCGACTAGCTTAAATAAATAATTTAGCAGCTTTAACAAAAAAAGCTACTTGGCTGAGATCAAAGTGTAGTATCTTTCCCGCGGATGCTGCACTTTGTGACCATTGCCCTTGTGGCAATTGGTTGTTGGTCTATATAGGAGCAACCCTATATAAACCATTCCCTCCCCCCTTCCCCCACTTCACCTCACATAAAAACCGACCTTGTTTCATATTTTGCTTACGTGGGGAAGCAAATAAATACCGACAATAATATCAGATGCGGCACTTCCATTTCTCGTTCTCTTTCAGTGGAGAAAAAATTTTTGACGACTGAGACAATTTTTATTTTTGTACCATTTCTCCACGTTAAAAAAAAACGACCCTGGTGTCTAAATCTGCCCCGTGGGGAGGCATTGTAAATAGGTACAATAATATCAGGATTTCCTCATTTACGCTTAACGTCCACAGAATGCCGACGTTAATATATCGCATATGAAAAGTCCTCTGTGGAATTTCCACAGGTCCCGCTAGAATATAGTTTACATTAATCAGTAATTAAGGTGCAGAGAAATGAGATATGTACAATCTCTATAAAGCTTTTATCCATGTAAAATTTTTAGCCTTGCAGCAAATATGTCTTCATAGCTCAAATATTAATGACAGAGGAAAGAATAAATCGTAAGCTAAACGTTTTGATTTCGATTATCGGTGGTGGAGCCCGAGTCATCTTTTAAATTTTTACTATATTGTTTCAATATATATTTATGTATACGTATATATTTTTGTTTAATCTATCTATCTATCTATATATCCATAAAAGTGAACGTGTCTGTCTGCGTGTCTGTGTGTCTGTGTGTGTACATTTCCCTACGCAATAACAGACTCGAAATTTGATATACAGGGTACTGAGATTTGGGAAGATATTTGTAATCCGTTTTCGGTCAGAAATACAGCTGTTAAGAGGTTAAAGTTCAACGATTTGACCTTTTACAACTCTAGCAAACTCCTCCGACAATTCTGGGTCTAAACACTTGAAATTTTAGATATAGGTTCCTTAGACATGGATCTAACTTAATAACTTGATTTGAGCCCAAAACAATAAATGTTAAGAGGTCATACTAGGGGTCGACATTTAAAAAAATTGACCGCTTTTTTTCTTTTGCACAATATACACCTCCAAACATTCGGGAAACCCCGGGCTCAAATGCTAGTATAATAAGAAATACGAAATCTGCATTAATCAAATATCATATTTAAGCGTATTTGCCGGGCGCCCTGCTAATATATATATATATATATATATATATATATATATATATATATATATATATATATATATATATATATATATATATATATACTAGCATGGGTGCTCGGCATTGCCCCGGGTATTTGGAGGTTTATGTTGAGCAAAAAAAAAAAAACAAAAAAAAAAAAAACCCAAAACAAGGCGGTCAATTTTTTTTTAACTTTGACACCTATTATGACCTCTTAAAATTTAATATTTTGGGCTCAAATCAAGTTATTAAGTTAGATCAATGACTAGGAACCTATATCTAAAATTTCAAGTGTGTAGACCCAAAATTGTGGAAGGAGTTTGGTAGAGTTCTCAAAAGTCAAATCGTTGAACTGTGACCCCTTAATCGCCACCTAATCTGCATCTAAGATTTCAAGTGTTTAGAACCAAAATTGGGGGAGGAGTTAGGGAGAGTTTTCAAAGATCAAATCGTTGAGCTTTGACCCTTCCATAGCCAAAATTCTCTCCGAAAACTGATTAAAAAGATTTTCCCACATCTCAATACCTCTTATGTCAAATCTCGAGTCTGTAAACAATAGTTAGGTGGGGAAATGTACATACACAAACGCACACACAAACATGCACACACAGGCAGACACTTTCACTTTATCTTCGTTGTCGTGTTTGAATCACTCGACCGGCGTAAATCGTGTCACCCTGCACTGATGATTCCCGAAAAGATGAAACATTAGTGTCTCTAGGTGTTTTAATAATCACACACACACACACACACACACACACACACACACACACACACACACACACACACACACACACACACACACACACACAAACACGCACACACACACATATATATATTGTTAAAGATTTAAAGTTTACAAATTAACAAATTGGACAATTTGAAAGCTTGAAATAGAGTATATAAATATTTTACTATTACTTATAGAAAAATCAGATGATTAATACAACTAAAAAGGAAAAAAAAACCCTCCTCAAACACTTTAAAGATTTCAAACTACGTGCTAAATATATATATATAAATAAAATTAATATACCTGCTCTGTTCACTCATTGAGCACTATTTTGGTAGACACATGTTGTTTCATTGGATGTACTTCTAGGAAACTAAACTCTACTGGCTATATATATATATATATATATATATATATATATATATATATATATATATATATATTCGATTTCTTATTCAGAATATTTTCGTTCTTTCTCCAACTCTTCTCTCTCTCTCTCTCTCTCTATCGTTCACACACACACACACACTCTCTCTCTCTCTCTCTCTCTCTCTCTCTCTCTCACACACACACACATATAGGCGCGCGCGTGTGTGTGTGTGTGAAAGAGAGAGAGAGAGAGAGAGAGAGAGAGAGAGAGAGAGGGGATAGAAGAAAGAAAGAAAATGTCCTGAATAAGACATCGAACCAAATTAAATCGAAGCTAATAACAAATGGACGTGTGAATTTATTGAACATTACAAACGCTGCTGCGGTCGTCCTTTGTGGCCACCCTGGTCAAGGGGCGGCACAGTATCGTATTGTTGAGCTATCCGGACGTCGATATTAGGGACAATAAGGTGTGCACTAGAATGCTGATGCCTCCAGCGGACGGTGTTTATATTCTCGGCATGCCCTTCAGGTTAGACATATATTGATTTACCAATAACGCGTTTTATTTATCGTCGAATTGGCGACTTGTACAGTCGTGTGTTATGACTTTGCCCACCCAACGAGCACGTCGTTCTCGTCTTTATTTCGCACTATTCTACTCATCACATTTTTTTATTTCTTGCTTCTTGCTCTCTCCCCCGTCTCTCTCTTTCTCTCTCTTTCTTTTTCTTCTCTTTCTCTTTGTTTCTCTTACTATATTTCTATCTCACGTTTTCTCTCTTTCACTGTTTCACATAAACATGTGCTATCTAGTTCTATAATGATTCTCCTCAATCCCGTCTTCTCCTCCTTGCTCTCTTCATCAACATTTCTTACTTCCGCGTTTCTTACTTTTCCCCCTCCTCACCATCATCCTCGTCATCATTTTCATCATTTTATCCTCGTCATCAGCTTAATCATTTCACCTTCATTTTCTTCATCATTTTCCAACATCATTTACAACATCTTCATCTTATTCGTCATCTTCATATTTCTCACCTCCATCTTAATCTTCTCTTTTTTTTTCTTCTATTTCACCTCCTCTTCATCCGTTTACTTTCGGTTTTCCCTTCTTTTTCTTAATGTTCCTCGCCATCTCCTATGTTCCTTCTGCTATAATTGTTTAATATTTCGATGTACCCAATCCTCCTCCACGAACGTCCCAACATTTTTCTTTGCCTAAAATTAAAGAACAAACTTATCGGCTGTATTATTCTTCATATATGCACGCATGCATATATTTTTCTTTGTAGAATTCCTTGATAGTTGATCATTTATGATTTTCTGTCAGGTTCTTTTCTTATTTCTTTTTACTAAAAAAATACCGACCCACGTAAGCTGAGAAAGGCCAATATTTGGTAAAAAGAGCAAACAAAATAGAGAATCATAAAACCTTAAATAACATTCTATTTCATTTATGAGGGACAAGCAGAACCCGTGGAAATTCCACAGAAGAGTCATTCATATATAATATATTGATGTTGGCATTCTGTAAATGTTCAGCGTAAATGGTGACGCTCTGAAATTATTGGAGCTCTTTAGTTAAAACTGTAAAATTATTTATCTAAGCTAGCAGGGACGTCCGATCGTAAACTACGCTTAAATATGTTATTTTACTTCTTGCAGATTTCATATATATGTTATTATAGAGTTAATGCTTTATCGATTATATATATTATAAAATTGCGATTTCCAAAATAAAAAAAATATATCCATATGACTTGGGCGCATCAGCTTGAATCGAAACCGAAACCAAAACTTATGAATATATATATATATATATATATATATATATATATATATATATATGTATGTATTGATATTTCTCATGAGTTATGTTTTCGGTTTCGATTATAGCTCGACGATAATTATTGGCCTGAAGATGTAATTCCCCAACGCGGGTGATTACAGAAACATGTATGCACATATGTAGCCATCAATGTTTGTATAAATACATTTAATATATATATATATATATATGCATATATACATACATATATATATAGTTATTCTTTTTTCCGATTTTTTCTGGATATCTTTTCGATTCGCCGAGCGTTTTTTTTTATTTCAGCTGACATGTTGTATAAAATGGCGCACAGAAGTTGTTGTTCAGTCATATTCTACTCAAGCACTTTCTATCGGTGCGTCCGATTATCATCAAGAGCGATTGTTGTTGTTATCGTTTTTTTGTACTTTTTGAGGCTTAGTGTATTCATTGCTTTTTTTTTTTCGCTTGGCGAATCGAAAAGAAAAATTGGAAAAAACTGTCATGTTTAATCAGACGTGCTTGAATAATAACTTGCTGCAAAAATGTACAAATATATATATATATATATATATATATATATATATATATATATATATATATATATATATATATAACTTGAGTTCGTTCAGCTATTATCGAAACCGAAACCAAAAGTCAATTCTTGGTAAAATTATTTATTAGAAGAAATGGAAGTTTATAACAAACGACAGTCACTCAGAGGTAAGTATGGCACAAACCAGAAATAAATAACACACGCACACATACATACACACACATACATACACACGCACACGCGCGCGCTATCCTATTTATATATTGATAATCTAGAGTAAATAAAACTATATATTAATGATGAATGTTGTGCATATTTCTATGCATTTTTATATAGTTTGGTTGCTAGAAAAGCGAGACGTTTGAGGTTGTAAATATATTATCATGATTCTAGAGAAAGAAAGAAGAAAACAGTAAAGCAACAAGTTTGTTCTGTAAAGATGCATTAACAAATGTTCCACGCTATATGACATCTAATGTACGACAAAAGATGGACATGGCAGCAGGATGATGCAACACTTCTCACAACAAGAATTTCAATCCGATTTCTTCAGCAATCTACTCTTGATTTCATTAGAAAATTGGCCCTCAAAAAACAAAAAAAAAAAACAAAGAAAAAACGGTACTTAAATATTTTCCCCGATTCCGATACAATTACCGATTCTGATTCCGATTCTTGGTAAATCTCTGAATATTTAGCTATGAAAGTGTTATTTTGTCCTGATTACCGTAAAAACACATCTTAAATATACTTATATTTTCTCTAACGTAAAAACACACTTGTGAGGGAGTGATGTCTTTTAGTCTTGCTGGAAGTTTAAATTAATAAATATTTATTATTTTAGTATTGCTACAAGTAGTGGAAGATGTTTCTTAAACCAAAATCAAATAAAAAAGATAAATTAAGGAATCAGTTTTGGCAGCAGAAAATAGGCTCAATTTTTTCCGATTCCGATGCCCTAAAAAGCCTCGATTTTTCTGATTCCCGATTCCGATTAATCGTTCCCACCATATTAAATATAATGCACTATTGTGTTTGGAGCTAGTTATAAGCAGATACTCAGAAATGTCGACGCAACATAGACTATCTCGATAATTTGGAACCGTGCTTGACAAGAACTTGAAATGATGCCACATTTCGTCCAATGCCACGAGAATTTGGATGTTTACATTAAGACGATGCTATGTAATGCACGGACGATATTTTGAGTATCTATGAGTGCATTATAATATTAGTCTTTAAAAACTTATTATTTGTAAATATAACAAATTTATCGCTTTTCTAACCCTGACCCTATGTATTTACTTTCTTTCCACATTCTGTCGAGACATGTTGATATACACAACTAGCAAGCCGCCCGGTATTGCCCAGTCGTAAAATACGCTTAAATATGATATTTTCATTAATGTAGATTTCGTATTAATGTTATGCAGTAGGTCGAACACAAGAAAGTATTTATTAGTTATTTATCTGTCTGTCGATCTATCTATTTATCTATGTGTATTGTCGATATATCTCTCGATCTAGTTATCTATCTATTTCTGTATCTATCCATCTCGATCTATCTAACTGGAGAGATAAACAAGAGATGAATATGAAGACTGTTGATAAAAACTGTCAAAATATAATAAATCCATATCATCACCGGAAGCATCTGATCTTCTGACGGAACTTCGTGTATGTTACCACGTGATCAGGTTAGCTGGAGATGACATTGGAGTTGGAATTTAGACGTTGAGCAGGGCGGACGGTTTACCAGGTCGTTCCCCCCTTCACCGCATATTCGGTCAAACAGGTACCAGCCCCGCCCCTTCCAAGAACAAGATGAATTCCAGCTGGACTAAGATAAGACGCATGAAAATAAGATATGTCGGAAAACACACACGCCCGTGCGCGCGGCCGAACATTAAAACGATCATAGTATTGGAACTTAAATAGACGGCAACAAACTAACTTAGGCTTCAGATAGTGACGAACTACCATAGACATTTAGTGACACGTACACACATAATGATGAACCCCTCGTCACAAGTACATATCACGTCACATATTATATTGGATCTAATAACTAAGGACCCTATAGCTTATATTATATTGGACCCTAAGGACTATATAAAATAATGATTTAAAAAGTTCTTTAAAAAATGACCCGTGATTGAAAATTCTATGGTGCATTTACATAAATTAAAAATTATATAAATACTTATTTTAACTAGCAGGGAGATCCGACGTTGCCCGGAATTGGATAATGATCACTGAATGTTTCACACGCTCATAATTTTATTGTCATTGACATTGGTGAAATCGCCCATTTTTCAATCAAATCGATTGATTGCCTGTTCTAATTGAAAATCCATCGCGGTGACAGGAAGGAAGCTTCACATGCCTTTCTGCAGTGACTTAGTTCACAATATATTGTAGTCTAGATTGCACTATACAGAACGTTGATTTTATGAAATTATTTTTATATATAATGGCTCGAATTAAACTTTAAAATATAAAAGTCAAGTATCATGCTTTAAGTGTGCCCTAAACAGAAACATTCATTTCGAACGTGCCCCTGCCACATCAAAGAAATTACTATTAATTTTATATGTCGCGTCTTTCGGCTTGTGTGGCAATAAAACTTCTCAAATGCATTTGTGATGTTAGGCTGTGTAAGATGTTAACTTTGGTCAAAATCGCCTGTTCATTCTTTCATCGGAATATGTCGATGGTCAATACTTATTGAAGATAAACAAAATGTATCTCAGAACACTGACAGGCATATCTTTGTGTGAAATTTCATAAAAATCGGCCCAGTCGTTCCGTTCGTAGGGGATGAACTCACACACATACACAGATAAAGTTTCTTTGTATATAATATTAGAGAGTACCATAAACTAAGAATTAAACTATGTATGTATATATATATATATATATATATATATATATATATATATATATATATGTATATATATATATATACATATATATCCATATATATTCCTTTCCCTCTTTATCTCTTTATACCCCTCTCATCTATCCTGTTAAGTCCTGCCATTCTCTTTCCCCCTATCGCATTCTATCACCTGATGAGTGAATTTTGGTTTCTGGAAAACCAATTGTCTGAAATATTAGCATGTTCAGTGTAGCGACTATTAAATATTTGTCTATATAAATAATACATATATATATATATATCTTATATATATATTATATGTATATATATCTTATATATGTATATATATATATATGCATCTTATATATGTACATATATATATCTTATATATGTACATATAATATATGTACATATATATATATGTCTTATATATGTACGTATATATCTATCTTATATATGTACATATATACATATATATCTACATATATATATATATCTCATATATATACATTATGGTGCCCGGAAAACTCGTCCCGGGAAAACTCGTCTCGGGAAAACTCGTCTCCGGAAAACTCGACCCCAGAAAACTCGTCCCCTTTCGCTAGGTAGGAAAACTGGTCTCTTATTGAATAAATATCGATTGAAAACACATTTTATGATCGTTCTTGAAGGAGATATTGGTTTTTAAAATCGACTATAGCCCCCCCCTAATATTTAAAAAAAATATTTTTACTTGTTTAATGTTTTTTTATTTTTCAATAAAATCGATTTTCTAAGTGTCCGTTTTCTACCTAACTGGCTAAGTTCTTAGTGGTTTCACTTATTTTAAAGCGTTTATTATGTTCATACAATATTAATTACAAATTTTTTTTTGTTCTTATTTTAACGATGTTTCTGGAGTCATAAAAACAATAATAAAAAACAAAACCAAAAAATTAAAAAACAGGGAGTGATTAAATTCTTCGTTACTTTTTTGTTTTGGTTTTTTAATTATGATAGTTTTTTGTTGTTGTTATGTTTTTGTTTTCTCTCATACACAATGCACTCATGCTTTATTTAAAATTATAATTCATCAATTATCAACATTTATTGTCGTCCTGTCAAATTTTGCAAAAATTAATTAATAAATTAAAAGCGAAATATTTTTTTGGCGCGGGAGATGCCATGTGCTAACAATCTCTCGTTAACTCATTTTTAATTTTTTTAATTTTTACTTCAAAATTCTAAAATCAATCATTAAGAGAGAAAGTAATCACTAAATAAATTTATTAATCAATTTTATTGAAAACTCCGCTATCGGTTATCAAGAATCTTTTTAATTTCATTTTTTGTTGGTTGTTTTTCGGAAAGAGGTATAGTTTTTACCCCCCTCTCTCTCTAAATTATATTTTTAAAAATATTAAACTTTATTATTTTCTTTTTAAAACCAAATATCCCTCAGTAATATCTTTAATTCTCTATATTTTAGCGATTATCAATACCCCTAAGATGTGATATACCGGACATTATTTCTCGTTCTCACGTAACACTTGACATGTTTTTTTATTTGTTTTCTGTGTTTTTTTTTCTTTACCGAATAAACGATTTCAAATAAATTAAACAACATAGTCGGCGAGGTAGAAAAATCGATTTTACCCTTTTATAAACAACACTAAATAAGTAAATTCTTTTTATATTAATATAAAAAAATATACGGTCTCGTTTATGAACATGATAAACGCTTTAAAATAAGTGAAACCACTAAGAACTTAGCCAGTTAGCCAGTTAGGTAGAAAACGTACACTTAGAAAATCGATTTTATTTAAAAAAAAAAATTAAACAAGTAAAAATACTTTTTAAAAACATTATGGGGGGCTATAGTCTATTTTAAAAACCAATATCACCTTCAAGAACGATCATAAAATGTGTTTTCAATCGATATTTATTCAATAAGGGACCAGTTTTCCTACCTAGCGAAAGGGGTCGAGTTTTGCGGAGACGAGTTTTCCCGAGACGAGTTTTCCCGGGACGAGTTTTCCTAAATTCGTACATTATATATATATATATATATATATATATATATATATATATATATATATATATATATATATATATCTTATATATGTACATATTTATTTTAAAAAAAATATTGTTTTCAAAATTGATTATTTAAAATAAAAATTTACGTAAAATAACATTAGTAACAATTGTTAACCCATCTTTAGCATTCTATTTCCAGTCAACCGAACAACTTACTTTTTTTTACTAGTAAGAAAAATAAATTAACCTACAAAGCAAGTAAAAATGTCTTTTTAATCAATAATCATACGTAAGTACATCCGTTTTTTGTTAGATATTTTTGGAAGACTTTTTTCTTTCTTTATTTTAAACAATTGAATTATTTTGAATTTGTGCGTAGAGATGCCTACGACAAACTCATCAACACTATGAGTAGGTAAAAAATATTTTCGTTTGTCCGGATGCTGTATGAATAAAACGTTCAACTTCAGTTCATCTTTTCTTGAGCGATATCGATGATTATACTTGAATAATATATTTTCAATTATTTTATTAGCAGTTAAAATTTAAAAAAAAATGTTTATTTGAATTAATATGCAGAAGAAAAAAGTTTGATAAACCCGGCGTTGATGGACATTTCAGACAATATTTAACGTATTAGGCTGACCAAAGGTTCCTCTGTTTTTTTGAAGGTCATCTTTTTTGCATCGTTTTACATATTCTCTCAAATCCTGTATTTGCGACAGCAAGTATGTCGGTGCCAGTATCTAATAATCCCTAAGCAGAGGAGTTCTACTTACTTATATTTCAGGCTTTGAAATGGAAAATAAAGTAGACCACCACCGATAACTGAACCTTATTTATTTGCGATGCTTCTGAGAAACAAGGAAAATTGCTGTTTTCTGGACATGAACATATCTAACACAACTTTGACTTGTTTTTTTTAAACTTTGAAGTAGCATTTTTTAGTTACATCAAGTGACTTGTCTGGAGCGATTCCCATTTAAAAAAAGGGAATAGTTACTCTCAATTTCCTTGCTGGTATTTCATTCATTTATTTATTACGTACAGGTCAGATGTTTCCTTCGTTCGTAGTAGTTTACCCCGATATCTTTTGAATTAGGATTTCAGAAAGACAGCATGTTTTTACAGGAGGGGCAACGTCGAGGTTGCCAACATCCTAAGTGAAAGTGTTTCTATGAAATGAACTGGATTCAAACACGCACACCCAGTTTGTCAGTCGCTAACCATTTAGCCACCACCTATTCTCACTGTCATTTTCTAAATAGACTATCAGGGGGACCCGACGTTTCCCGGGATTGAATGGTGATCAACGAATATTTCACACTACTATATCTTTATTGTAATCGAAACCCGTGAAATTGCACAGGAGGAAGCATTCCCATGCCTCCATGCATTAACTTAGTCCAAAATATATGTTATTCTACATTGCAATCGAGAGAACCTACTGTTTCTTTTATAAAATTATCTTATATAAACTTCTTTTCAGTTAATGAAAAAAAAAAAACATTAAGACATTTACGTGCGGGGTTTGAACCGACAGACCAGGCCACGCAAAACAAAAGCAAACAAAAACAAAATAGCATTTTCACGGCCCATTGTTCTATCATTGTTGCTAAGCGACGACATAGAAAAATTGGCTTCACCGATGATCCATGAATTAAAATAGCGGTTTCGATTAACGGTTATCGGTAATTATCGAATGTATTCTGAGACAAAACTTAACTAAGACAACTCCCAGACTTCTACACTAAAGTTCTGTAAATTTTAAAGAAAATCTGTTCAGCCATTTCGGAGTCTATAACGCACCAACTCACACACAGAGACGAAGTTGCATTTATATAATTGTAGAGATAGAGATTCTACATCAGTTTGCATTATTCGAATCCATCACTAGAATGCTAATGTCGGAAGCTAATACTACTTGGAGTGACTCCAAATGTCAAAACGTCTTCGCGTAGTGACATTATATAAATAATACAATCTAAGTTCCCTTTCCTTGCTTAACGAAATATGATCTTCCTTTAATCATAGGTTACGTCTTTCTACTTGAACCGGCACACGTATCACTGTCCCCTTTTCTCACCACCGAACCCGTGACGGACGCGTGTGGGAAAGCAGATCTTTTTAAAAAGATCCATCTCAACTCGTAGAACAGCCGACGCCCGTGATGAAATTAACTGGCCCTAATTGTGAGCCCTGTTATCAGTAGCCTGTCGGAGTTTGGTTGAATTCACGCAGTTCCCCTGACAAGACGTACGCCCATTTTTTTTTATATATACAGGGGAAATAACAGACGCGTTCTTGACAGTACACTTCTTCCCAGCAGAAACCAGAAAATTAAATAATTTCCATTCGCTTACCGTATTTAATAGTCTTTAAAATAGCGACATTTCGCTCTGTGCTTGGTGGGAAGGCGCTGAACGCTCGAGGCCTGGTCATTTTCACCTTGATACGCAATCAATGTGACCCGATTCGAAAAATCCCAGGGGTGTCTTAACTGGATTTACTTAAAAAAAACAAACAAAAAAAAAAACCCTAAAAACCTAAAACCACACACACCTTGCCAAAAAGAATATTTGAAGCTTATTTTTTTAATTGATGAAATTCCTTAATTTAGGATTGTCAACGGAAAATGAAAGAGATATTTGCATTAAGTTTAATATGGTAATAGTTTTTGCCGTGGACATTTCGCAAACTTCAGATATCGGCTCTTTTTATGAAAAGGTATCCAAGGAAATTTCAGTATTTACGTCATCAATTACGAGTTTCACCGAAAACTGGCGAACTTTAAAGAACTTCACTGATATACTAAATTACTATTAGGCTTTTTTGAAGAAGAAGATATTTGACGAAAAAAACCCTGTTAATTTTAATCTTGTATTGAAGTGTAACCTTCTAATATTGTTTCTGAATTTTGAATTTTTGAGATAAAGATTGATAATTTGTATTAGTTCGATTATTTGGACTAGTGTTCTCATCTTGAGTGTTATTCTCACAACGTTTAGGTCGAAATAATCTGCGACCTTCTTCAGGTTTAATCAGAAGAGTTCATGTCGAAGCCTGAATCTTTATTTAATTTACTATGCTCTCATTTCGGCCGGATAGAAATCTTAAGGAACACGCAATTATATTCCTATTACAGCCCACACTGAGGATCAAACCTTCAACGTTCAGATAATTACGCTTTATGATTCAATTTTTTGTTTTATGGGAAAGAAAAAGTAAGACGTTTTAGGGTCGATTTTTCATCGAGAAGTGAACCACAGTTAAGAATCATAGGAAGATCTAAAGACAATAGCTGAGTCTTAACAGGATTAACTGAAACAAAGTATTCTTACCCCAATCCATAATTGAACCTAGCTCAACTTTTAGATCAGTTGCATATTTCAACTTCTCAAAGGAACATCGGTGAGAAGGAAGAGAGTATGGTGTCATTAGCACAAATGTTAATTTTCTGAATAATATTCTAAGAGAAGAAATAGTGCTGGACTGGGAATAGAGCTATTTGGAACACTGGCATTGATATGAAAAGAAACGGAAAATACACCATCCAAACTTACTCGCAAACCTCGATCAGAAAGAAAAAGCCTGATAATCTATAAATTAATACGATAGCGTGTGTGTTGTTTTCTGTGACACACTTACATCCGGACCGTTTAATTGTTAAGTACTTCCATTTTTGTCATAAATAGTTTTACCACAAATTATAAGTTTTGGTTTCGGTTTCGATTATAGTTGATGGGACTCCAGTAATCTAATTTTTTTTATAAATAATTTTATCAAGAATTCTTCATAAGTTTTGGTTTCGGTTAGGGCTGAAGAAATTGGAGTTATATATATATATATATATATATATATATATATATATATATATATATATATATATATATATATATACACTGTTTTGTTTTTAAATCCCCGAAACAGTGTTTCATGGTAAACAACTGATGATCCCTTGAAAAATAAAAAAATTGGTATTATAGTAAATTTGAGAGTTGATGCAGTGATTGCAGGTGATTAAATGACTTACTGACTAGATTTTTTTTTTTTTTAACGAATGATAAAAAATAATTTTTTGTATGGTTTCAAATGTTAAAAACTTCAAAGACTATATATATATATATATATATATATATATATTTCATGAGTTTTTATTTCGGTTTCGATCCAAGCTAAAGATGCACCTAACCATATGGATATTTTTTTTTAAGTCGCAACTTTATAATATATAAAAATCGATTGAACATTAACTCTATAATGACATGTACGAAAACTACGACAGGGATTTGCCGGGCATTCATGCTAGCTTAGATAAATACTTATACAGTTTTAACAAAAGAGCTACAATAATATCAGAGCATCTCAATTTACATCGAACATCTACAAAATGCCAACATTAATATATTACATATGAATGAGTCCCCTGTGCAATTTCCATAGGTCCCATCAGTAATATGTTATATGTTATGTGTTATTGGGTGGTGTGATTTACATCATTTTAACCGTAAGAAATATTAAACCAATAAGGTGAGAAATAAAAAAAGTCAAATTGTGCACTTTGGCTCTTTAAAAATAGCCAAATCAGTTGGCATTCCTTGATTTAGGCGCCTCAGGCGATTAACAAAAAAAATCAACCGTTTTTCAACAAAAATGTAATGACTGAGAGAAAGCACATCGTAGGACTGAGGCGGATCATATCTCATCCTAATGGCCAGCTGCTCACAGCGGTTCATCTTCTGTTGGACTGATTGCTGATGACGTATGCTCAACTGGATTGGACCAGAGGCAAATCGATAGAATAGAGATTACATTGTTTACAATCTTCGTAGATATCTCTCTCTCTATTTTGTAAATCAAAGTCAAACGTGGACAAATTCTATATGAGCCATCCCCTTAAATTTTCACTACTAACGACAACTACATGTTCCCATTGACCACTATACATTGATTGAGTGGTGACTCTTTTGTAAAAAAGATTTTTAAAAATCACAGTTTCATAATGTGCTGCGTTTGATATGATAATCTTCTTGGCGACATATACACATTTGGTTCTTACCTGTTTTCAGGCCAGGGCCACTATGGATCCTATTAAATTGAAAAAGTATAAAGTGGAACTCGGGTAGACTTTCGGCAGCTTCATAAATCTCGTTTTCCCCCTTGAGCGATGTTTATGACAAAGGAAGAATAATTGCTGTTTTCCGAATTGGAATTTATCTATACATTATTTATCGTTGACTACTTTTGTCTACTTTGAAGTGTTTTTGAACTTCTTGCATCAAGTGTGTTTGCAACAGAGCGCGGACGCGCATATGCAAATGCATGCGAAATAACGTCACCCTAAGGATAAAGAAAAAAAAAACTATGAAAAGGAATGTGTGCAACAGACTGAGGAACACGCTCGGGAGCACGTTCGAGAACAGGTTCAAGATCACGCCCCAGATCACATTTTAGACGTGGATGATATTCGAAAAGAGGTCAGAGAAAAGGAGCACGATACCAGACGATCACGTTTTATTTGGAAAGGTCCCAGAAATGAATGACGTTGTTACAAAAGAAAAAAAATTTAGTTATTATTTGTCTTCTGCTCCTTGCGATGTACCTGCTACAACGTGTGGGTCTCGTGTGTAAACGTAAACTACATTACAGATTCATGCCTTTCCCACCAAAAAAAACAAAAAACATTTTTAATATTTTATTTTTTCGTTTTTATTTTTCATTTAATGGAGATTTCTTATGTGCTTTTTATTTATGGGTTTTAGATACAACGTCAGATGTGCTTCTGGAAAACTAGCTTACTAGAATAAGAACACATTAGTCTAAAATTACCCGAGCAGCTCAGTCGGAATTCTTCGGTAGGCGCGCCTCATGCGATTAGCATTAAGCTAACACACCAACTATTGATTACCAGCATACAGACACAGGATCTTAATTTTAGTAATATTTGTAATGTTGTCCTGTTTTATTGACAGGTTTATGGAAAAAATTCTATTGAGAAAGAAAATGATCTGTGAGTTATTTGACGAGGGAAACTAGAGCATAAATCGTCTGCTAAGCATTCATACAGCTAATATGTTTGCCTTTTCGATTGTTCAGTTAAATACTTTTTAATGTGTTTCGTCGTCCGTAAATTTTTTCAATGTTCAAATTTAAAGAGATTTTTTTTTCATCTTATTTACTTTTACTTTTATCAGCCGGTGTCATTATTATAGTAGAAATAGTAGCCATGAAGCATGAATGCATTTTTGGAGTGTGTGTGTGTTTGTACACGAATACTTCTATCTATGTTATCTTGGGAAATAAATAGCAAAACATAAAATAAATCTAAGTCAATTACAACACGCGAATACACACACAAAACGGTTGAGGCCAATTTTTAAGCAAATGTAACGTAATTCTTGCACGTATTAAAAAAAAATAACGGTACTTGTCTAGTGATTTTCATAATCTCATATTTGGTTTAAGAAGAAGGCGACAGGATTTGGCGAAAAATTTCAATTATCACAATAAGAAAGAAGAAAATAAAAGCACCTATGTATATAATGAAATAATAATTATTCATCTTATACCTACAGACACTAGTGTTTCACTCTTACGCACTCATCAGTGTAGGTAACGATTCCTGTCGGTTATATGATTCGAACCCAGCCATGAAACCGCTTTTCACTCCGTTTGCTGAGCCTCTACCTCAGTGCCACCAAACAATTGCCAATAGCAGGTAGAGAATAAAGAACTATTAAACGCCGAATTTGGGCGAATACAATGACAATCTAGAGTGTTCGCACGAATAGAAGAAAGTCGTGAACATTGCATAGACGCTAGTTGATTGCCTTAGTTAAAATTCCGCAGACAGTGTCCATTATTCAGTATTCTTAAAGGAGCTTGATAATTATAATAAAATCATAATTATTCATTTTATACCTACAGGCACTAGTGTTTTACACACACACACACACACACACACACACACACACAAACACACAAATACACACACACAAACACAAACACACACAGTGGGTGGGGCATACATACTGCTACAAAATAAAACTCAGATTTATCCTAAAAATAATCTATTACAAAACTGAATTAGAAAAAATAATCTATTACAAAATTCAATTACAAAAAATAATCTATTACAAAACTCAATTAGAAAAAATAATCTATTACAAAACTCAATTAGAAAAAATAATCTATTAAAAAACTCAATTACAAAAAATAATCTATTACAAAGCTCAATTAAAAAAAATAATCTAGTACAAAACTCAATTACAAAAAATAGTATATTACAAAACTCAATTACAAAAAATAATCTATTACAAAACTCAATTACAAAAATAATCTATTACAAAACTCAATTACAAAAAATAATCTATTACAAAACTCAATTACAAAAAATAATCTATTACAAAACTCAATTACAAAAAATAATCTATTACAAAAGTGTAATTACAAAAATAATCTATTACAAAACTCAATTACAAAAAATAATCTATTACAAAACTCAATTACAAAAAATAATCTATTACAAAACTCAATTACAAAAAATAATCTATTACAAAACTCAATTACAAAAAATAATCTATTACAAAACTCAATTACAAAAAATAATCTATTACAAAACTCAATTACAAAAAATAATCTATTACAAAACTCAATTACAAAAAATAATCTATTACAAAACTCAATTACAAAAAATAATCTATTACAAAACTCAATTACAAAAAATAATCTATTACAAAACTCAATTACAAAAAATAATCTATTACAAAACTCAATTACAAAAAATAATCTATTACAAAACTCAATTACAAAAAATAATCTATTACAAAACTCAATTACAAAAAATAATCTATTACAAAATTCAATTACAAAAAATAATCTATTACAAAACTCAATTACAAAAAATAATCTATTACAAAACTCAATTACAAAAAATAATCTATTACAAAACTCAATTACAAAAAATAATCTATTACAAAACTCAATTACAAAAAATAATCTATTACAAAATTCAATTACAAAAAATAATCTATTACAAAACTCAATTACAAAAAATAATCTATTACAAAACTCAATTACAAAAAATAATCTATTACAAAACTCAATTACAAAAAATAATCTATTACAAAACTCAATTACAAAAAATAATCTATTACAAAACTCAATTACAAAAAATAATCTATTACAAAACTCAATTACAAAAATAGTCTATTACAAAACTCAATTACAAAAAATAATCTATTACAAAACTCAATTACAAAAAATAATCTATTACAAAACCCAATTACAAAAAATAATCTATTACAAAACTCAATTACAAAAAAAAATCTATTACAAAATTCAATTACAAAAAATAATCTATTACAAAATTCAATTACAAAAAATAATCTATTACAAAACTCAATTACAAAAAATAATCTATTACAAAACTCAATTACAAAAAATAATCTATTACAAAATTCAATTACAAAAAATAATCTATTACAAAACTCAATTACAAAAAATAATCTATTACAAAATTCAATTACAAAAAATAATCTATTACAAAACTCAATTACAAAAATAGTCTATTACAAAACTCAATTACAAAAAATAATCTATTACAAAATTCAATTACAAAAAATAATCTATTACAAAACCCAATTACAAAAAATAATCTATTACAAACTCAATTACAAAAATAATCTATTACAAAAGTGTAATTACAAAAATAATCTATTACAAAACTCAATTACAAAAAATAATCTATTACAAAACTCAATTAAAAAAAATAATCTATTACAAAACTCAATTACAAAAAATAATCTATTACAAAACTCAATTACAAAAAATAATCTATTACAAAACTCAATTACAAAAAATAATCTATTACAAAACTCAATTACAAAAAATAATCTATTACAAAACTCAATTACAAAAAATAATCTATTACAAAACTCAATTACAAAAAATAATCTATTACAAAATTCAATTACAAAAAATAATCTATTACAAAACTCAATTACAAAAATAATCTATTACAAAACTCAATTACAAAAAATAATCTATTACAAAACTCAATTACAAAAAATAATCTATTACAAAACTCAATTACAAAAATAGTCTATTACAAAACTCAATTACAAAAAATAATCTATTACAAAATTCAATTACAAAAAATAATCTATTACAAAACTCAATTACAAAAAATAATCTATTACAAAACTCAATTACAAAAATAGTCTATTACAAAACTCAATTACAAAAAATAATCTATTACAAAATTCAATTACAAAAAATAATCTATTACAAAATTCAATTACAAAAAATAATCTATTACAAAACTCAATTACAAAAAATAATCTATTACAAAACTCAATTACAAAAAATAATCTATTACAAAATTCAATTACAAAAAATAATCTATTACAAAACTCAATTAGAAAAAATAATCTATTAAAAAACTCAATTACAAAAAATAATCTATTACAAAGCTCAATTAAAAAAAATAATCTAGTACAAAACTCAATTACAAAAAATAGTATATTACAAAACTCAATTACAAAAAATAATCTATTACAAAACTCAATTACAAAAATAATCTATTACAAAACTCAATTACAAAAAATAATCTATTACAAAACTCAATTACAAAAAATAATCTATTACAAAACTCAATTACAAAAAATAATCTATTACAAAAGTGTAATTACAAAAATAATCTATTACAAAACTCAATTACAAAAAATAATCTATTACAAAACTCAATTACAAAAAATAATCTATTACAAAACTCAATTACAAAAAATAATCTATTACAAAACTCAATTACAAAAAATAATCTATTACAAAACTCAATTACAAAAAATAATCTATTACAAAACTCAATTACAAAAAATAATCTATTACAAAACTCAATTACAAAAAATAATCTATTACAAAACTCAATTACAAAAAATAATCTATTACAAAACTCAATTACAAAAAATAATCTATTACAAAACTCAATTACAAAAAATAATCTATTACAAAACTCAATTACAAAAAATAATCTATTACAAAACTCAATTACAAAAAATAATCTATTACAAAACTCAATTACAAAAAATAATCTATTACAAAATTCAATTACAAAAAATAATCTATTACAAAACTCAATTACAAAAAATAATCTATTACAAAACTCAATTACAAAAAATAATCTATTACAAAACTCAATTACAAAAAATAATCTATTACAAAACTCAATTACAAAAAATAATCTATTACAAAATTCAATTACAAAAAATAATCTATTACAAAACTCAATTACAAAAAATAATCTATTACAAAACTCAATTACAAAAAATAATCTATTACAAAACTCAATTACAAAAAATAATCTATTACAAAACTCAATTACAAAAAATAATCTATTACAAAACTCAATTACAAAAAATAATCTATTACAAAACTCAATTACAAAAATAGTCTATTACAAAACTCAATTACAAAAAATAATCTATTACAAAACTCAATTACAAAAAATAATCTATTACAAAACCCAATTACAAAAAATAATCTATTACAAAACTCAATTACAAAAAAAAATCTATTACAAAATTCAATTACAAAAAATAATCTATTACAAAATTCAATTACAAAAAATAATCTATTACAAAACTCAATTACAAAAAATAATCTATTACAAAACTCAATTACAAAAAATAATCTATTACAAAATTCAATTACAAAAAATAATCTATTACAAAACTCAATTACAAAAAATAATCTATTACAAAATTCAATTACAAAAAATAATCTATTACAAAACTCAATTACAAAAATAGTCTATTACAAAACTCAATTACAAAAAATAATCTATTACAAAATTCAATTACAAAAAATAATCTATTACAAAACCCAATTACAAAAAATAATCTATTACAAACTCAATTACAAAAATAATCTATTACAAAAGTGTAATTACAAAAATAATCTATTACAAAACTCAATTACAAAAAATAATCTATTACAAAACTCAATTACAAAAAATAATCTATTACAAAACTCAATTACAAAAAATAATCTATTACAAAACTCAATTACAAAAAATAATCTATTACAAAACTCAATTACAAAAAATAATCTATTACAAAACTCAATTACAAAAAATAATCTATTACAAAACTCAATTACAAAAAATAATCTATTACAAAACTCAATTACAAAAAATAATCTATTACAAAATTCAATTACAAAAAATAATCTATTACAAAACTCAATTACAAAAATAATCTATTACAAAACTCAATTACAAAAAATAATCTATTACAAAACTCAATTACAAAAAATAATCTATTACAAAACTCAATTACAAAAATAGTCTATTACAAAACTCAATTACAAAAAATAATCTATTACAAAATTCAATTACAAAAAATAATCTATTACAAAATTCAATTACAAAAAATAATCTATTACAAAATTCAATTACAAAAAATAATCTATTACAAAATTCAATTACAAAAAATAATCTATTACAAAACTCAATTACAAAAAATAATCTATTACAAAATTCAATTACAAAAAATAATCTATTACAAAATTCAATTACAAAAAATAATCTATTACAAAACTCAATTACAAAAAATAATCTATTACAAAACTCAATTACAAAAATAATCTATTACAAAACTCAATTACAAAAAATAATCTATTACAAAATTCAATTACAAAAAATAATCTATTACAAAACCCAATTACAAAAAATAATCTATTACAAACTCAATTACAAAAATAATCTATTACAAAAGTGTAATTACAAAAATAATCTATTACAAAACTCAATTACAAAAAATAATCTATTACAAAACTCAATTACAAAAAATAATCTATTACAAAACTCAATTACAAAAATAGTCTATTACAAAACTCAATTACAAAAAAATAATCTATTACAAAACTCAATTACAAAAAATAATCTATTACAAAACTCAATTACAAAAAATAATCTATTACAAAACTCAATTACAAAAAATAATCTATTACAAAACTCAATTACAAAAAATAATCTATTACAAAACTCAATTACAAAAAATAATCTATTACAAAACTCAATTACAAAAAATAATCTATTACAAAACTCAATTACAAAAAATAATCTATTACAAAACTCAATTACAAAAATAGTCTATTACAAAACTCAATTACAAAAAATAATCTATTACAAAACTCAATTACAAAAAATAATCTATTACAAAACTCAATTACAAAAAATAATCTATTACAAAACTCAATTACAAAAAATAATCTATTACAAAACTCAATTACAAAAAATAATCTATTACAAAACTCAATTACAAAAAATAATCTATTACAAAACTCAATTACAAAAAAATAATCTATTAAAAATGCAATTACAAAAATAGTCTATTACAAAACTCAATTACAAAAAATAATCTATTACAAAACTCAATTACAAAAAATAATCTATTAAAAACTCAATTACAAAAAATAATCTATTACAAAACTCAATTACAAAAAATAATCTATTACAAAACTCAATTACAAAAAATAATCTATTACAAAACTCAATTACAAAAAATAATCTATTACAAAACTCAATTACAAAAAATAATCTATTACAAAACTCAATTACAAAAAATAATCTATTACAAAACTCAATTACAAAAAATAATCTATTAAAAACTCAATTACAAAAAATAATCTATTACAAAACTCAATTACAAAAATAGTCTATTACAAAACTCTATTACAAAAAAATAATCTATTACAAAACTCAATTACAAAAAATAATCTATTACAAAACTCAATTACAAAAATAGTCTATTACAAAACTCAATTACAAAAAATAATCTATTACAAAACTCAATTACAAAAAATAATCTATTACAAAACTCAATTACAAAAAATAATCTATTACAAAACTCAATTACAAAAAATAATCTATTACAAAACTCAATTACAAAAAAAAATCTATTACAAAACTCAATTACAAAAAATAATCTATTACAAAACTCAATTACAAAAAATAATCTATTACAAAACTCAATTACAAAAAAATAATCTATTACAAAACTCAATTACAAAAATAGTCTATTACAAAACTCAATTACAAAAAATAATCTATTACAAAACTCAATTACAAAAAATAATCTATTAAAAACTCAATTACAAAAAATAATCTATTACAAAACTCAATTACAAAAAATAATCTATTACAAAACTCAATTACAAAAAATAATCTATTACAAAACTCAATTACAAAAAATAATCTATTAAAAACTCAATTACAAAAAATAATCTATTACAAAACTCAATTACAAAAAATAATCTATTACAAAACTCAATTACAAAAAATAATCTATTAAAAACTCAATTACAAAAAATAATCTATTAAAAACTCAATTACAAAAAATAATCTATTACAAAACTCAATTACAAAAAATAATCTATTACAAAACTCAATTACAAAAAATAATCTATTACAAAACTCAATTACAAAAAAATAATCTATTAAAAACGCAATTACAAAAATAGTCTATTACAAAACTCAATTACAAAAAATAATCTATTACAAAACTCAATTACAAAAAATAATCTATTAAAAACTCAATTACAAAAAATAATCTATTACAAAACTCAATTACAAAAAATAATCTATTACAAAACTCAATTACAAAAAATAATCTATTACAAAACTCAATTACAAAAAATAATCTATTACAAAACTCAATTACAAAAAATAATCTATTACAAAACTCAATTACAAAAAATAATCTATTAAAAACTCAATTACAAAAAATAATCTATTACAAAACTCAATTACAAAAATAGTCTATTACAAAACTCAATTACAAAAAATAATCTATTACAAAACTCAATTACAAAAATAATCTATTACAAAACTCAATTACAAAAAATAATCTATTACAAAACTCAATTACAAAAAATAATCTATTACAAAACTCAATTACAAAAAAATAATCTATTACAAAACTCAATTACAAAAAATAATCTATTACAAAACTCAATTACAAAAATAGTCTATTACAAAACTCAATTACAAAAAATAATCTATTACAAAACTCAATTACAAAAAGTAATCTATTACAAAACTCAATTACAAAAAATAATCTATTACAAAACTCAATTACAAAAAATAATCTATTACAAAACTCAATTACAAAAAATAATCTATTACAAAACTCAATTACAAAAAATAATCTATTACAAAACTCAATTACAAAAAATAATCTATTACAAAACTCAATTACAAAAAAATAATCTATTAAAAACGCAATTACAAAAATAGTCTATTACAAAACTCAATTACAAAAAATAATCTATTACAAAACTCAATTACAAAAAATAATCTATTAAAAACTCAATTACAAAAAATAATCTATTACAAAACTCAATTACAAAAAATAATCTATTACAAAACTCAATTACAAAAAATAATCTATTACAAAACTCAATTACAAAAAATAATCTATTACAAAACTCAATTACAAAAAATAATCTATTACAAAACTCAATTACAAAAAATAATCTATTAAAAACTCAATTACAAAAAATAATCTATTAAAAACTCAATTACAAAAAATAATCTATTACAAAACTCAATTACAAAAAATAATCTATTACAAAACTCAATTACAAAAAATAATCTATTACAAAACTCAATTACAAAAAATAATCTATTAAAAACTCAATTACAAAAAATAATCTATTACAAAACTCAATTACAAAAAATAATCTATTACAAAACTCAATTACAAAAAATAATCTATTAAAAACTCAATTACAAAAAATAATCTATTAAAAACTCAATTACAAAAAATAATCTATTACAAAACTCAATTACAAAAAATAATCTATTACAAAACTCAATTACAAAAAATAATCTATTACAAAACTCAATTACAAAAAAATAATCTATTAAAAACGCAATTACAAAAATAGTCTATTACAAAACTCAATTACAAAAAATAATCTATTACAAAACTCAATTACAAAAAATAATCTATTAAAAACTCAATTACAAAAAATAATCTATTACAAAACTCAATTACAAAAAATAATCTATTACAAAACTCAATTACAAAAAATAATCTATTACAAAACTCAATTACAAAAAATAATCTATTACAAAACTCAATTACAAAAAATAATCTATTACAAAACTCAATTACAAAAAATAATCTATTAAAAACTCAATTACAAAAAATAATCTATTACAAAACTCAATTACAAAAATAGTCTATTACAAAACTCAATTACAAAAAATAATCTATTACAAAACTCAATTACAAAAATAATCTATTACAAAACTCAATTACAAAACATAATCTATTACAAAACTCAATTACAAAAAATAATCTATTACAAAACTCAATTACAAAAAAATAATCTATTACAAAACTCAATTACAAAAAATAATCTATTACAAAACTCAATTACAAAAATAGTCTATTACAAAACTCAATTACAAAAAATAATCTATTACAAAACTCAATTACAAAAAATAATCTATTACAAAACTCAATTACAAAAAATAATCTATTACAAAACTCAATTACAAAAAATAATCTATTACAAAACTCAATTACAAAAAATAATCTATTACAAAACTCAATTACAAAAAATAATCTATTACAAAACTCAATTACAAAAAATAATCTATTACAAAACTCAATTACAAAAAAATAATCTATTAAAAACGCAATTACAAAAATAGTCTATTACAAAACTCAATTACAAAAAATAATCTATTACAAAACTCAATTACAAAAAATAATCTATTAAAAACTCAATTACAAAAAATAATCTATTACAAAACTCAATTACAAAAAATAATCTATTACAAAACTCAATTACAAAAAATAATCTGTTACAAAACTCAATTACAAAAAATAATCTATTACAAAACTCAATTACAAAAAATAATCTATTACAAAACTCAATTACAAAAAATAATCTATTAAAAACTCGATTACAAAAAATAATCTATTACAAAACTCAATTACAAAAATAGTCTATTACAAAACTCTATTACAAAAAAATAATCTATTACAAAACTCAATTACAAAAAATAATCTATTACAAAACTCAATTACAAAAATAGTCTATTACAAAACTCAATTACAAAAAATAATCTATTACAAAACTCAATTACAAAAAATAATCTATTACAAAACTCAATTACAAAAAATAATCTATTACAAAACTCAATTACAAAAAATAATCTATTACAAAACTCAATTACAAAAAATAATCTATTACAAAACTCAATTACAAAAAATAATCTATTACAAAACTCAATTACAAAAAATAATCACTCTCTTCTTGGAGAGTCCAAACGTCATCACCGTAAACATAATTACAACCTTGTTATCATTTTTATTATTGCAAAATGACTTTTCTTTATCATCAATGTAGAATATGGAAATAAACATAATTTTATATTTTTTTAAATTTTAAATAAAAATATAAGTAAAATATAATATTATAATGAGATACGAGCATTTCTTGTTAGGTAAAATGGTAAAAATGAGATAAAAACATTTTCTAAAACGGTTAAATAAAATTTCCTTATAAACTTAAAAAATAGAGTACAATAGTTAATTTAAAATTGATCAATTTTCAAAGTACACTTGTATAAACTTTAGAATGTAAGGGAGAAACATTTAATTTAAATTGAATATAGAAATTAATTTGGATTTATTTTATGTGCGGATTAGTATGGTGAAATTATAATAATGACCTTATGATGATAATAATAATAATAATAATAATAATAATAATAATAATAATAATAATGAGCCGTTTAATATATATATATATATATATATATATATATATTAGCATTTCAGACCGGCGTTGCCCGGGTGTTTGGAGGTGTGTGTTCAGCAAAAAAAAAAAAAAAGTGGCAGTAGGAAGGCAAGCTTAAACCCGTACTGTAAAGGAGGAAAAGAACGGGGAGAATATTTGATGTTACAACCACCGCAAAACCGGAAGTAACGTAGGTTTTAATTAAGGCTAGACAATCGAAAGGAGAGGATTACTTTTTAAAATATCGGCGAAAAGCGATCCCGCCTGTAGAAAAGTGTCAAGTTGAAGGTGAAGATATTAATGTTTTTAGCCAATTTTTCGATATTTATCGTCTGAAAGGTCGAATGTCAAAACGATACTGATCTTGGTAAAATCCGTCGCCTCTGTCGAAAGTTTTAGGCAAACATGAAAACATACATACATACATATATTTATATATCGGTAACTTAAGATTTTCGACACAAACCGATTAAAAAGCTTGCCCTATCTCTGATTGCTCTTTATGTAAAATTTTAAATGTTTAGACCAAAAATTGTCTGAGTAATTTGGTAGAGATCCCTGTTATGTCCCCTTAACATTTATTTTTTTGGCTCAAATCAAGTTAGATCCATGTCCAAGGAACCTATATCTAAAATTTCAAGTGCCTAGACCCAATATTAGTGGAGGAGTTTGGTAGGGTTCTCAAAGGCCAAATCGTTGAACTTTGACTCCTTAATAGCCAAATTTCTGGCCGAAAACGAATTACAAAGATTTTCCCAAATCTCAGTACCATATATCTCAAGTTTCGAGTCTGTAGACTGAAAAATGAAAAGGGTTATTGCGTAGGAAAATTTACACAGACGCACAGACACACACACACAGACAGACACACAGACACGTTCACTTGTATAGATAGATAGATAGATAGATAGATAGATAGATAGAATTATTAAACAAAAATATATACGTGTACATAAATATGTATGGAAACAATTTTGTGTTTACTGTAAACTTTTACGCAAATATTATACATGCATAAATCATGTAGAATATCTGCATGAATATAATTACACGTAATAGTTAACACATAATCCCATAAGTAAACCGAAAAAACTAATAGGAAATTAATTAAAATGATTCTTTAAAAGAATATGCAAATTAGTTAGATCGTTTGCTAGTGAATGCAATTCCACAACCCATATATGAGAAATTTGTATTTTCTTTTTAGATAAATAATTAAATAAATAGAAAAGAGGGGGTTTAATATGAATATCAATGCACACAAAATAAAAACGAACTCATATATATATATATATATATATATATATATATATATATATATATATATATATATATAACTCTTAGCACCTTTGGATATATTTTTATATTTGCATATGCATAAACTCTAATGAATAGATAGCATACACGCATATATATATATATATATATATATATATATATATATATATATATATATATAAATGTGTGTGTGTGTGTGTGTGTGTGTGTGCTATCTATTTACCTATCTACCTGTTTTCAGTGTTTACATATTTTGGTAATTTTTTGCATTTTGAATGTTCGTGAATTCGTTATTGAGGTCTATCATTTTTTGGTACCTTTTGATTAATTTTCGTATTTTGGAGACTGTTAACATGCGAAGTCAGCTAGAGAGACCTTGAACCTTTATGCCTAATTTTCCATACAGAAGTCTCGTCTGAATATATATTTCTAGATGTCTTTATTAATCCAGCCCATAATCTGAATAATTTCTATACACACTTCATAATTTGAAGAAAAGTGCATTTTAGTCATCTTTAATTTCATTCCTCTGCGTTATGTCCGAATACTTTTTGAACGCACCTCAAAAAAAGCTCTTGCTACTTAAATATCAATGAACGCCAAGTACCGGGGAGGACTTAAAGGAAATTCTAATAGAAACCGGAGCTGTAATAACACCGTTTGGTGTCAGATGATTGCAAAGCGGGCAGAGAATATAGTAAGTGTTGGGTGTTGCATTGCCTGTTCTCACGCCAACCACGCCCAGTTATTTACGTGTAACTCGTTTTCAGGGTTTGAGAAAGAGGTCGAATAGGAGGCAATTACGGTCGTTATTCGTCTTGATGGGCTTCAGTCGTGTTCATGCGCGTCCTCTGAGTTTCTTTTTACTCGCTCAACAACAATGGCTGACACAATAACTGACATGCTAACGCGCTTGGAACCGTTTTAGTCGACTTCAATATTTTTCAATTTATCAAGATTAAACTGCATATATATATATATATATATATATATATATATATATATATATATATATATATATTATTTCCAAAATTTTGATTTTTTAGTTTTTCAAAGGAGTTTTCCGAGACCTGATATTAGCATAACATTCTATTTAAATTTTCATATATTTCAGGATTGCATTAGATTTCATCAACAGTCATTTGGAACCAATTACGCAGGATTCCCTGAATTTCATTTTTCCTTAAGACCCCATAAGTCTTAAAAATTCGACATTTTCTAAAATTAAACTCATGTAATGGTTTAATTTGGATGCGACAGACAAAAAACATTCAATTCACTTTATATATATATATATCGAATTTGTCTTTACATTAGATGTAATTTTTTGCTACACAGTGATGAGCATGCTTCGGTTTTCTAGTATTTAGTAACTAGAGACCTCTTCAGGAAACACTGTTTATATTCAAAAGCGGAATTCTTAATGAAAAACGAAAATCAACTCTCAGCAAAAGAAGGTATTTAGCAAAAAAAAAAAAAAAAAAAAAAAAAGGGACAGGAAGTGATGTTCAGCTGTACGGAGAAAAGGGTCGATTGGGTGCGCATTTGTTTATTTATTTATTTCTATTTGTTTATCTGCTTATTTGTCCATGTATTTATTGATCCATTTTTATGTTAGTGGGTGGGGCATACATACTGTTACAAAATAAAATTCAGATTTATCCTAACGGGCGTTCATTAATCATAATTTCATTTTAATGGTTTCTTATTAGATAATGTGTTTCATTACACTATTATGCTTAATTATTTTATGCATAGTGTCTGCATTGTGCATAATTGTGTAGAATTTATGATGAAAGGTTTCTAGAACACCGGCATATTTTATATATATATGGATATCTATCGAAATATTCTCTCACTCACTCACTCTCTCTCTCTCTCTCTCTCTCTCTATATATATATATATATATATATATATATATATATATATGTGTGTGTGTGTGTGTGTGTGTGTGTGTGTGTGTACGTGTGTGTGTGTGCGTGGCGTGACCTTGTATCTGTGTGTGCGATAAGTCTCTACCAAACTCCCCTCTGAATATTTGGTTTACAAACATTGAAGTTGGTATATGGGATATTTGGACCACGAAAAAATAAAAAAACTTTCGATCTTATTTGTAGCCGACAAAACAGCTGTTAAATGGTCCAAATTTTAAACAAGACCGTTGTCCTTGGCATGAGTAAGTCGACTTAACTTGTTTGCATAGATAAATCTACATTCATAGGTTAAACAACGTTATTTTCTAACTATTTAAAAACATATACACTTGGCTCAGAGATAAATGAATAAGGCTGGAAAGTTATATATTTTGGTTTCAATTCTAGCCGATCGCAATTAAGTCATTTCTGTTTACTTTCGACATCACTTCTATATATTGGGTACAATGTAATAATCGATATATGAATATGAAATCTACATGAATTAAAATACCATATATATATATATACATGTGTGCGTGTGTGTGTGTGTGCGCGCGTATTAAGTAAATTCTATTGAAATAAAACCACATTTTTCAAAGTGCTCAATAGTATATATATATATATATATATATATATATATATATATATATATATACACGCACACATCTATATATACACCTACAAAGTAGCGTTTTTTCTATTTTAAAGTTAATAAACCAAACTTTTGAATAAAGACATGCGTCGACTTCATAAAGGTTAACTAATTTTCATATACTTTTGCAAAACAAACTTTCATTAATTAATTATTCAGTTTTTTTTGGTTTCTTAGTGGATCATTGGTTTCATTTAACTATTATTCTCAGTTTTATTTATGCATATTTTCTACATTGTGCATAATTGTGTAGCATTTAGCATGAAAATGTTTAAGCAAAAGCATATATATGTATATGTATACATTCGCAAATGCATTGTGTAGTTGAGTGTTTTCTCTCAATAGCATTAAAACTACTCTTGTAACATAAGCGCGTTAGCGTTTAGAGGAGGTGTGGTGTAAGCATTACGTCACGGACTCCAATGCATATATAGAGATTAATATTGGAAAAGATGGAAATTTGGAGGAGAAATCGAGAAACAAATGAGAAGGAATAGATGAAAAAAACAAGCGTGGCAGTTGTCCCGTTACATTTGTGAACGCGGGAGTTTGCTTTCTCTCCTCCTTCACTTCCCAAAGTTGTACTTTGGAAAAATGAGCGTCATGCGAGTGTGATTTCCCAGATCTGTTTTCTGGAACAATGTACAGACAGCAAGTACTCGTTTTGGTTACGTGAAATGCCAAAATAAATACCTTTTTCTCCACCAAGAAAAGTTGTGTCGAAGTCATCGATCGTGTCTGCATAAGCATGTTGGGTCAGTTAGAGAAAAGTACACCGAAGTTTTTTTGGACAACATTACAAAAGATTATTATATTTTTCTATTTAAAAATTAGTAAAACGAACTTTGTAATATACTCATCGGTCATGGATATGCGAGCGACTTCATATTCGTTTCAAAAATGAACTTTCATTAATTAATTATTAATTTTTTGTGGTTTCTTATTGGATGATTTGTTTCATTTAACTATTACGCCCAGTCCTATTTATGTATATTTTCTATATTGTGCATAACTGTGTAGCATTTAGGATGAAAACATTCTAGCATACGTATATGAATATATATATATATATATATATATATATATATATATATATATATATGACCCTATTTGTGTGTGCGAGACGATTTCTATCAAATTCCTTTTACAATTTTTGTTTAATAGACTTGATACTTGATATATAGGGGATTTGGACCCGTGGAACACATTCGATTTAGTTTTAAGTCGATAAAATCTGCTACTAATCGGTCCAAAACAGTTACCTCAATGCATGCACAAATATACATTTTTAGGTTTAATCGCTTGATTTGAAATGTTTTATTATCCATCTGTCGATAGCTAAAATGGTAACAACTAAGGCTTTAGCGCTAAATGCTTTGGTTTCGACTCTAACTGATGACACCCAAGTCGTTTCTTAACTTTGGAAATCACATCTGTATAGAAGTAGCAAAAGAAAAAAAAAAAAGAAAAAAAAAGTGCCTACCCTACCCTCAAACCACTAAAACAACCAATGTCATGTATAAGTTTAAATGCCCCTTGGGTGAGTGTAGCTCATTTAAAAATTAAAACTATTAGTTACGTTAGTTACGTCGGTTATACAACGACTACCCTGTCACGTCGCCTTACCGTGTATAACACAGAATATAGTACAATATTACAACATTTACAAAAACACATAACTGACCCTCCTCCGAAGTTGGAGAAATTATTGTAAACAACACGCAAATAATACACCACTAAACTAACGCCAAGAAGTTGAATATACTTGAAGCTATATACATTTAAACGTAAAAACTGTTTTAATCAAATCACATTCCAGCAAAATTCCAGCCCAAACATACTCAAATTACTGTCGTAAACCACCTCACCCCCTACCTGACCCAGCCAAGACCACAGAACTCGGAACCCCCCCCCCCCCTCTATCCAACGCTGGGTACTAACAGCTCGCACCTATTCTCCGCTGTTACTATATAAATAAATCCTTACAGCCCTCCTCGCAAATAATATTCACACAACCTTCCTGCTGATGTCTTCTTGCAAAGATGAAACGCATCATCGCGGCTAACTTCGAACCAAAGATACGACTTATATTTATTCATTCGATCTACACACTAAAAAGATTATCAGAAAATTTAGAAAATGAAAAAATTTAATCAAACGGAAGCTCTCTGTTCTCTTTAACAACATTTATTTAAATAAAAAAATGCTGCCTAAATACACACAGTTCATATATATATATATATAT